>NW_007728561.1:173438-174402 GCF_000696425.1 Galeopterus variegatus
TTGGTGTAAACTATGATGGTGCTAGAAATTCTAAAAAGAAGTGACTATTGCATAGCAATCCTGTTTGGAGTTTGTTGCTACCTATGCTGTTGTATTGGGGAATCAGTTTGGTGGGGAAGCTGGTAGAGATTACTGATGAGAAGAAATTAATTGCCCCATCCCAGATCACTCACTGGATTAACCCTCTTCGAAAAAAAGAGGAAGGCTGTGCCTATGCTTTCCAGGAAGCAACCTGTTTGCAAATTCTCCAGATGAATAAAAGGACACGAAGCAAGAAAGGAAAGGTCAAAACCAATACACCAAAAATCACTGGTGCTCAAATTCCAAACTGCTGGAACAAATCTAAGGCAACCATTAACTTTCTAAGAAAAGAACATTCCAGGACTTACAGTGGAGGAGGAGCAACTAGATCTAAAATCCTGATTTTTGTCCCTCGGGGTTCACCTTTCCCTTTGGGAATTCTGAACAAATTTTACCTGCCCCTGTTAAGGCCACTAGTAGATGTAAGGGGGTTACTGGTCCTCATCAAACCTTTAATTCCTCACAACACAATTGATCTATGCCTGGATCATTCGAACATGAAATTATTAAAGGCTAGAAAACTTTTAAAAATGAGATAAAATGGCATGGTAATCTTTAAAATATAAATTATCCAAATCCAGTTTCAAGGCCTCTTGAGCTGTGCTGTATAGTACAGTAGACATTAGCCACAGGCAACTATTAGCGCTTAAAACAGCATAGTCCAAACTGAGATGTGCTTAACATATAAAATAAACACTGGATTTCAAAGACTCAGTACAAACAATGTAAAATATCTCATTAATAACTTTTATACTGATTACATATTGAAATGATAACATTTGGAACATATTAGGTTAAACAAAATATACTATGGAAATTATTTTTACCTGTTTTTTATGTTTCTTTTTACTTAAAAGTAGCTACTAGAAAATTTTCAATTACA
>NW_007728561.1:174831-175733 GCF_000696425.1 Galeopterus variegatus
CCCAGGGACTTTCTTTAATGTTCTTAGATTCATCATGTCTAGACTTAAAGTAAAACTTCAATAACACTAAATATTATTCCCTTATCTGCCTAAATAAAGTACACCTTATTTTTGCTGTGTGACTGATACCCAGAATGATACCTTTTCAAAAGAGACCAGGCCTAATTATGAAAATGTAACCTACTTAGACGCCATAGCTTTGTGGTCAATATTCATATTAGAAATATACACGTATAGATATAGGACAATTGGTTCATTACATAAATTTAGGAAAATAATCTGATATTGAAGAGAAAATTTGACATAAAATGTCATCAACTAATGTGACTGAATACTTCATTGAATAAACTGCATTGTTTTGTTTTTTAAAAGAATTGTCTGACATAGTTCAGAATTCAAAATCAGAAGCAACAGAGACAACGTTTATAACAGAAAATATTATTTAACTCTTGTAAGACAAAACCCTGGTGGCTCTGCATTTGGAACACTACATGGAATTTTGTTTGTCAAACCTAAAATAAGCATAATAAATGAGAGAGTATTAAGCTCAAAGCAACTAAAATAACCAAGAGAGAAATGTTTCTGTGTAACTATAGAAGAAGAAAAACCCAAGTATGAAAACTAAACCTGAGAGCATGATAATTAAGGAGTGAAGGCACAGGTCTGAGTATGATGAAAGGGCATCATCTTATTTACTAAAGTGCTCAATTCTAAAACTAGTAAGCAATGCTAGAAATTTGAAAGAGGTAATTTAATGCATATTAAATATTCATTGAGGTACTTCTTTACTTGATACATTATCCCGAGAGATAATACAGAAAATAAAATTTGGAAAGGGGTTTAACCTAACCAATGGATGCTGAAGCTAGAACAGGAATTTTTTTTTTTTTTTTTTTTTTTTG
>NW_007728561.1:177341-179114 GCF_000696425.1 Galeopterus variegatus
AGATCAGGACCAGCCTCATTACAGGTATGAGTTGACACTACATCTCCAGACATTGGGCCAGAACTCTGACAAGGCAGTGTGGTGTAGGTGAAGAAAGCAAACCTACATTCAACCATAAGTCTCCCAATTACTAGCTCTGTGGCCCAGAATAAAGTACGCAACCTTGACTTTCTTGTCAATAAATCAACACAATACCACATCATAGGGATATTCTGACGGTCACAGAAGGTAATATATCTAAAATGCCTGCCATGTCACTTAGAGTATCATAGTACTGGAACAACAACATTGCTGCACCTAACATGTTGGCAATCAACAAAATATCCTGTGTCTAAATCTAACCAACATTTTAAATATCATACTCATCTCACCCTCCCTCTCAGCAACACTGGACACTGTTACTTCTTTCTCCTTCTGAAACTGTGCCACTGGCTTCTATAATCCTGGACTTCTGTGGTTTTCTTTCTAGTTCTCTAACTGTTCTCAAACTCAATTGTAAGTTTTGTTTTATATTATGTACTAGTTCAGGCCTTTTTCTTCCCCCACTCTGCACACTCTTCCTGGGCAATCTCATACACTCATTCCCATTGCTTCATTTACCACTGATATCTCCAGTCCAAGCATTCCTTGTATGTTCCAGAAGCACTTCAAGCTCAGTACTTCCAAACCAACTATATAAACCCTTTTCACTCCTGTGTTCTCCTTATAGCAGGGAACGGCACCACTATTCATGCAGTTGCGCCAGCTAGGAATCAAGACATCATCCTTGTTTAATCCCTCTCCCTCAGTCATCATATGAGTGATATTAAATTCTTCCAATACTCACATATTTTCATTTAATCCCCACTGCTGCTGCATTATAGCTCTTTCTCACCTAGATTATTGCCAGTCTCCTACTGGTCTTTCTGCCACCTTTTTCCCTTTTCTTCTTCTCATTGTAGTAATTACTTTAAAATCTTCACACTGCTCACAACATTTAAATGGCTCTGNGAAGCTAGAACAGGAATTTTTTTTTTTTTTTTTTTGCAAACACACACACATATGTTGACAAATTTAAGGTTTAGCACATTCTTTTTATTTATTTATCATTATACAATGTGGCTGATTTTTGTGACCCTTTACCAAGTCCTCCCTTTCTCCCTTCCTTCTCCCGCTTTCCCATTCCCATCAACATCATATCTAAAACAGGATTTTTTAAAAGAAAGTAGAGATGCTTTGGAATTTATGTCATGAGGGCTGCTATACCCTCCACCTTAAGCTTGCTTTTGTGTTTGTACAAAGGTTCCTGTCTTGGAGTATGGACAGAAACTTCCTAGTTAACTCTAGCAGAAGAGACAGAAGGCAAGTATTTAGATCTCAAACTAGACTTTAGAGAGGCAGCACTTGGTTGCAGAAATGAAGAAGAAATGCAGTTCAGCAACAGACTGGGGTAAACACAGGCTGTGGCAAAGGCCTCCAGGTGGGTGGTCTTAGATGATGTAACATACTTTTCCCTGTAGGCAGGTGGAGCCCAGAAGGAGTATATCCAGGAGAAAACTATTTAGAACCCAAGTCAAGGAGCCAGTGGTGATTGGATAGGAGCATTGTAAAAATTCATCCAGTTGCCAGATACTGGACTCCAGTTTCTTAATGGTGCAGAAGAGAAAAGGCTAGTAAGAGCATCAGTCCTAAACTGATTGTGGCTCTAAGCTAATGGCTCTCAACTGGGAGTGATTTTGCCCCCCAGGAACACTTGGCAATGTGTGGAGACATTTTTATTGTCACAGCTGGGGT
>NW_007728561.1:180628-196173 GCF_000696425.1 Galeopterus variegatus
CTTCTCATTGTAGTAATTACTTTAAAATCTTCACACTGCTCACAACATTTAAATGGCTCTGAACTCTCCTTAGGACAATGTTCAAACTCCTTAACCCTAGTTATAAGCCCCCAATCTGCCTCCAGCCTCATCATTGGCCCTGGAGCCCTCACACCTGTGTCCAGGCAAATATATCTTTCTTTTCCTTAAAAGAGGATCTGTGGTATTTGATCCTAACTTTTTTAATGTCCTCGCTCATACGTGTGATCAAAGAAACAAAAAATGAAAGAAAGAAAGAGAGGAAAGAAAGAGAAAAGAAAAGAAGGAAAGGAAGAAAGAAGGAAGGAAGGAAGGAAGAAGGAAAGAGGGAAGGAAAAGACCACAATAAAACATTGAACTTTCAGAAGGAGAGAACAGACCTATAGCTACTAGAGGCAGGAAAATGGGAGAGGGGTTAGGGAGTAATTGGGTAAGGGACATAAAGAATAATTATAATTTGTAATGAATATGCTAACAATGTTGATTTGATCATCACATACTGTACTCAAATACTGATAGTCAACTCTGTACTCCATAAATATGTATAATCAATTATTTTAATTAAAAAATAAATAGTACTTCCTCACCTTCCATCCTTCCCTGAGACCACTCGCTATTCTATTGCACGGAGCACTTTCCTCCATTCACCCCCCCACACCCTTCCACACCCCAGCCCCATTTCCTAACTCATTTTCACAGGTCTTTATTCAGACATGAATTCCTGGAGACACCTTTCCTGGGTGCTCACCAGCACCACTGTCAAGGCCGAGTTAGGCACCGTGGTTCTCTGTTTCCATAGCACTTGCCACACTGTACTGTAATTGCTGCTCCCTTATCTGCCTTCCCAACTGGATGCAAGTAAGCTCCATGGGGGCAGGAATGGTATTTATCCTATTCACGTGTAACCCCACTACCCAGCACATAAATAAATGAATTAAAAGTTTTCAAATAAATCAATGAATAAAACCTATTTAAATAGCCTCTCATCAACCAGAACACAGGGTTGAGAAGATGGCTCCTCAACTCTCACCCTGATTAGAAAAAATAGCACACATTCTTAAGTGTTTGGATCTACAGTAGTGCCCTATTCAACCTGATTGTCTTGCATGTAGTAGGCACCCAACAGTTAATATTTGTTTAAATAAATGATTTAAAATTCAGAAGAGTCAAACTCTTTTTTTATGACCTTTTAGAAATATTTCTTATTTTCCTGTGTTCACAAAACCACAATATATAGTAAACATACAGAGAAAACTTCTCATCGAATTTGATATGGCATTACCAAAGCTTGCAGGTACTGTGACAGCAAATTTACTGAAGCATTACAAGAATGTCAATAGTGTGATTTAATCTTTAAATTTATTGCACTAGATTTGCCAAAAAATAATTAAAGATTTCTATGCCTTGTCAGTAAACATAACGGTATGCAATAAATTTGGGATAGATGAACAAATATTGATCTACATAAACATAGAGGAGATTTATGAACCTTCATCATATTAGGAGAATGTGCATTCTTGTATAAAGAAGTTATAATAAAAGTGGGTAATATATACATAAAAGTGACTTCTACATTTAAAGCAGCAGTTTGCTTGCCATTCAAATATACTCATTTTCTATGCAATTAGAGAGTAAAACATTAAAAACTTTGTAACCTTTAAGAAAAGAAAGTTTTTAAAAAGCATTATTAGGGCCGGAATATGTACCTAATTCCTTATTAACCAAAATTGAACCACTATACTATTTAAAACACCTTTTCATTTTGTTTTTAAGGAGAAGTCTAGGAGTTGGATGAAGTTAAAATGGGATGTGTTGTGAAACATAATGCTCAACATTTCAAAGCAATATGTAATTAAAAATGATAAGATTAAAATCATTTTCCATCGTGATGGTTCATATACCATATGTTAAGGAATTCCCTATATGGAAACACTTAGATCTAAAAGAAGTATATATCTTATTACAACCCTCTTAAAATGGGATGTGTTGTGAAACATAATGCTCAACATTTCAAAGCAATATGTAATTAAAAATGATAAGATTAAAATCATTTTCCATCTTGATGGTTCATATACCATATGTTAAGGAGTTCCCTATATGGAAACACTTAGATCTAAAAGAAGTATATATCTTATTACAACCCTCTTAAAATTTTCATATACAAACAAATAAAAGATATCTGATGCTTGAATTAAAGGTCAATGAAACAGTGAAGGCCCATGGGTCTAGCACAAAGAAGTCACAGTGAAGTCGAACGTCCCTGGTCTCGGGTCTAACTCACCGTACATAATCATAGTTAGCATGCTCTTTCTACACAGTTGGTAGCAATCAGATACATATTTAATGTGGTTTCATTATATCCTATAAATGCTGGCAATAGAATAATCTCCCCAGGGTATTCAGTGAATAATAGAAAAGAGAAAATGACGAGTACATTTAGCACATGCACCCACAACCTCATGATAAAAGGCAGCATTTCTCCCATACAGCACCTGTTGTCATAGCTGGCTTAATTACTTTTCATTGTAATCAGTGGCCTGAAATATTTATCATGGAGCCTATAATTTTCCAAATCCAAAACTGACATCTACTCAAGTAGACCAAAATTTTACTAACCCCTCCTACTTCTGTGCTTTATTTGCAACATCAAAAGTTCTAAACAAAATATTTTTCAGGGAAACTTCATTGGGTTAAGTGAACTGGCGCATTAAAAGATTACAGGATGTTCACACACATTCAAAAGGCAGTGTGTCACATCAAATTTTGACAGAAATAGGGATAAGAATAATTTTGTTATTAAATATTAAAGCATTTAATGTGCTAAGATAAAAGATACAAGAGGAGTTAAAGGTTTTTATACAGAGGAGTCAATTAAGAACACTTTCAGTAAACATTTCTAAGACTTACTCTCCCATCCAGTACAATATAAAATTAGGTTTGATTTTTGTACCCCCTTTTCCAGTGAATTATTGGTTATAAATCCCATGCTTCTTCTTTTTAAATAAATGTTAAAGTTATTTGCCTATTTATTTATTTTAATCTACAAATAATTTGGCTATGTTCTTTTGATAGTGAATATGTTTTGCCCTGGGATAAATTTTGCTGTTTTTTTGAACGAAGGACCAAATGAATTCTTTTAATCTTATTTATATATGAAAAATGTATTTACATATTTACATATTACATGTTATTTACTGTATTGTACTGCCATAATGCTATACAAACATTAACTTATTTAATTTTCATAACAATCCTATGAAGTGGCAACTATTATTTTCTCTGGTTTTCAGTTAAAGATATTGCAATACAGAGAGATTGAGTAATTTGCTCATGGGCACTAGAGCAGACCTGGGATTCTAATGTACGTAGCTTAGCTTTAGAATCTTCTTTCTTAACCTCTGTAAACTAAAAGCCAATTTAATTTCATAGGAAGGCCCTTATTAAGAGAAAAGTAATTTCATGTAAACATTGTTAGCTCAGTTTGTGAGTAGAAGTTCAGGCCAGGTTATTAGATTAATGCAATATTTAAAAATATATCTTGATATACTTTGGTATATCAAAGTATATTTTATATTGCAACCCAGTAAATGCTTATACCCATACACCGACACTCACAAACATAGCTAACGCAAAAGTTTCACAAATCCTCTACCCTTACTGCATTGTTTACATTCAAGTATACTCTGTTATATTGTATTTCATTTTCTAAATGCTGCTTAAAACCAAGTAATTTGCTTTCACACTATACTAACACAGTGGTTCTCATGCTTGGCTAGTCATTAAAATTGCAGGGAGATTTTAAAACTAAGGAATGTTTGAGCCCCACTCTAAATAATTAAATTAGAAACTCTGGAGAGTAGCATTTTAAAGTTATCCAGGTGATACCAATAAGACTCATAGTTGAGAATCTCGGACTATTAAGTCAACACATTTAGTGTGTAAAACACATTGAAATAGATAAAACTGACAAGATGCATTGTTATTACCTCTGGACTTTTTAGTGAGAGGGCCTTTGTGTTTTTTTAGATTCGCATATCAATTTCATAGGCTAAAAATATCCATTAAATTCTTGAAGATGTGTTAAAATATTTCATTTTCAAAAGTAGCTTACTATTCAGTCTTTAATCATGTTTATACCAGTAACTTGCCTAACATATCCCTTCTTCATTGACACCTTAAAGATATTCAAACCCAGGACCTATCTGAATATTGCCATTTAGCAGATCCTGAAGAATCAACAAGGCCTTGTTTTAAATGGGCAGTTAAATTGTGGAAAGAAACAATGGCTCCTTGACCAAGACTGGATTGAGATGAAAGGTTTTTTTATTTCAACATAAATCATGTTGCTTGGTTAATTGTATATCTGCATTTTCCTCCTTTTATACCCATCCTTTTCCCCCAAAATCTTGTGATTTTTTATAAGTGAAAAATTAATACTGTATTACAAACTAGTTTAAAGTTTGGAGTTTGAGTAATTAACTGCCTTACTGGAAGAATACAACTGCTAAATTTAATGTATAACGAACTAGTTCTTAGAAGGCAAGACCAGGATCCAATTCGGACTATTGAAAAGCAGAGCAACTGAAACAGGGTTAGCATGGGAAAGTGGAAGGAAACTACTGGCTTGATACATCTAGAAGATTACTGACATAGGACAGACTGAAACAAGGTCTGAGTCAGACATTTGCCTTGATGGATATAGGTCCCAAATATGTGATTCTATTCATGTGATTCTATTTATTTTCTAAATTTCCTGTCGCTGGTTCTTTTTTATTTCTGTGGTTTTATGGTTTTCAACCTAAACTTGCAATACTTTAATTTTCAAGGTGACAAATAGACATTCTTCAGATACGTGTGCAGTTTTTGTAATACTAGTTATACTGCCCTGAACAAGAGAGCTACAACCAACTTTTTTCATGACTGACAAGTCTGAGCTACTTCCAAAAAACTTGAATATAATTGGAGAAGAAAAAGAAAAAAACACCGGGTGAGCCAGGCTGTTTTGTTTTTTTCATTTGCCAGGTTTGTGAGAAGAGGGTGAGGTCTGCTAAAGTCAGTAGAGTCTGTGCAACAGCAGCAAGAACGTACATGTTGCGCCTTCCTTTACACCTCCCACAATTCTACTCTCTAATCCCAGAGTAGCTCTAAGGAAAATAATAGATGTGTGGAACCTCTCATTGTTATCTCACACCTCTAAAACAACTGTGAATTCTTGCCAAGACAGGGAGATAACAAGAGATTTCAGCTTTCTCCCTATCAAGCCTCTGTTGTCATGTGTGGCTATGATGACCTCTGATCACTGCCCCTCATGCCTACGTTTGGGGCATCTTCCTTTGCTAGAAATAGATTTCTACATTCACCTCACTTTTGATGATGGAGCTTATGAGGATGTGCAAACCTAGAACACCTGGTATTTAATTCTCCATTCTGAAAACCAAGAGTAGGAATATACAGGAATGTACAACAACCATAAAAATGAGGTTGCCTTTGCTGTCTTGATGGAAACTATAGTATAATATGTAGAAGAAGGTAATAAATTTCTTTGGTGGCATTTTACATTATATTATAACTGTAAATTGACAATTGGTTTATTCTGTTTCCCCCACCTGATAGTGGTTTCAGTTATTCTATTTTGGTTTGGCTTGAGTTTAACTACAAATTAAGTCACATTAAAGAAGGGAATTTAAAATGTTATAATCTAAGACAGAGTTCCTCAACATTATCGACATTTTGGACTGAACAGTTCTTTGTGGTAGGGTGTTAGCAGCATCCTTGACCCCTACCCACTAAATCCCAGTAGTATCCCCCAGATTCGTGACAATCAAAAATGTCCTCAGACATTGCCCTGGGTCCCAAGGACAGAACAGCACCATTTGAAAACCACCGATCTAAGGCATACAGAGTGCAATAGTATTGAAGAATAATTATAATCAATTTTCTTCCATGTTCCTTCAAAATCAAAATTGCTATTGAAAACTATTCAGGAATGGGCTGGCCGGTTAGCTCACTTGGGAGCACGTGGTGCTGATAACACCAAGGTCAAGGTACAGATCCCCATACTGGCCAGCCACCAAACAAAAAAAAAAAAATTAGGAAAGTAATTCAATATGTGAAGTATACAGTTTCTCTTATTTTGCATGTACTATATCACCATTACAAACAAAATTGAAATTTTTTCTCTTATGTCAATATTAACTGCTTAAATAGCATCTCCCCCGAAAACAGGAGGCATTTCTGATTTCACTTTGCACAGGGCCCAGCAGAGCAGTTTGAGATGGGATAACGAATATGACTGCCACTGCTGGTGATAGTAATGATAATTTTGGCAAACTCAGGATAGAATAGTCTAGATGATTAAAACTATTAATATTATTATGTTCATATTATTAGTTCAGAGTTTTGGCCTCAGGGAAGCAATGTGTTACTAGAGTTACACTAGCTAATCTAACAAATTATGTCCAAAATAAATAATGACTAAAACACAATAAAAGTTTATTTTTTGTTCAGATAAAATTCAAAATGAATATTTCTAATTGATTATTGATTACCATGTGGTGTTTCAGTTCCTTCCATCATGTAGCTCTGCTGTATTTAATATATGGCTTCTAAGGCTACCACATTGGCTAGCATCAAGTTAGCAGAAGGGGAACGAATGGTGTCTCTTGAGACGTCCATGCCCAATGACTACTGCAAGTGGGCAATAGCAGGCTCCTCATGCCAGAAGACCAGAAAGTAGGTCTGGAGTAACAATCCTGATTGCCATAAGAAATTCAGAGAGGCTCTATGGGGTCTCTTCCATGACAATTAACTGTAGATGGGCAAAAGCAGATACCCTGGTCCTCAAGGAAAGGTAAACTAAGGGCTCCAACCACTCAAGGATGAAAGCTTAGTCACTCGACTGCAAGCAATCCAGGCTGCTCAATTGCTGTCTGAAAAAGAGAGAAATCTAGAACGGATGATAGAAGAACAAGATACTGTATAGTAATTACAAATCTGGAACAAATTGCAAGAGAAGAACTGGAAATTGTTTTGCTAATATTCCAGGAAATTGTTACAGGCTACCAGCGTGATGAATTACACTTAACATTTTTGTCTCTCAGGAAAGAAATGGACTATACCAGTTTTGTTTAATTTTGCTAATATTCCAGGAAATTGTTACAGGCTACCAGCCTGTAACAATGAATTACACTTAACATTTTTGTCTCTCAGGAAAGAAATGGACTATACCAGTTTTGTTTAATGACTACCCCAGATTCAGATTTTTGCCTTGTTTTCCTGTGAGAATGGCCATAGCAGTGGCTTTTGTGTCATGCAGTCCATTTGCTGCTGTGGCTATAACCACTGCCTCAGATTAAGGTGTAGGGCCTCCTAATAAAGAGAGACCACCACTGCTGTGACCTAGGCAGACCAGACCTGTGGCACCTCTAGCTTCCCAGAGAGTGCCCTGCAAAGGCCAGGTAATGCAACCTGAAGCACAGAAGGCACAGAACACTGGCCAATTCTGACACAATTTTAGTAACAAAATAAGTAATAATAGTAATGAATTATAACCCATTGAATAAAACAAACTCATGAATCCAAAATTATATTATACATAAATTTAAAATATTAAAATTTGATAAGGAACAGAATATTTACATTATCTCAAAGTAACTAATCATAAAATACTTATTAGTTACATAGTATAAAGGTGTAATTTTACAACGGAGAAGCCTGACAGGGACCACCTTCATCCAGTGCTCAAAGTTAACCTCACCAATAATGGAGCAAATCAAAATTGTGCACCACAAGATAGGATGAGATGAGAACACAGCTCCACTTCTATGACATTCTTGCCAAAGATGCACAACCTGAATCTAATCATGAGTAAATATCAGACACAGCTTAAGGAATGTTCTACAAGATAACTGGCTTGTAATCTTCAAAAGTGTCATAAGATAGGATGAGATGAGAACACAGCTCCACTTCTATGACATTCTTGCCAAAGATGCACAACCTGAATCTAATCATGAGTAAACATCAGACACAGCTTAAGGAATGTTCTACAAGATAACTGGCTTGTAATCTTCAAAAGTGTCATGGTCATGAAAATCAAGGGAAGCCTGGAAACTACTCCAGACTGACAGAGAATAAAGACATGACAACTAAAAACAAGATAAGAAAATTGACTGGATGCTTTTGCCATAAAGGACATCACTGGTACAACTGGTGAAAGTGAATGAGTCTCAGGATTAGATAAATGGCAGTAATGTGTCTTTAATGAATTTTCTTGATTTTGGTGGTTATATTATGGTTATGTAGAACATCCTTGTTTACTGGAAATATACACTGAAGCATTCACCTGACATAGGTGACAATACTTTTTAATTGTTTTGTTTTATTCTGGCCTTTATCAACTCTCCAGATCTTTGTCAAAAAGAGAATTTCACCATCTGATCATCCCATTGGACATTACTGAGCCAACATGTGATGGTGTCATACTGACATGCTAGGTCAGAAGAAGCTTGTACTTTGCCTTAATCTGTAGGAAGCCAGACACCTACAGCTACCCTGAGACTGCGCTGCTGTGAGAAAGCCCAAGCTCGCCAAAGGAAAGTCTATATGGAGAGAGACATGACCATCCCCCTTCCCCCCCCCCACTGTATTCCATCTATTCTAGCCTAGACACAAAACATGTGAATAAAGAAGCTACTTGGACGTCAAACCAAATCAACATCTGGCTACAACCACATGAGAAACCACAAGCAAGAAAATCATTTGGCAAGAGTCTACCTAAAGAATTGTGAAATCAAAACATATTGTTTAAAGCCATAAATTTTAGAGGTTTGTATGTGCTATCAGATAGCTGGAATACTTGGTAAAACACACGCATACCAGAAGGTGGTAGACAAACCTCATGAAAATTCAGGGAATGGCCACCACAGGGTATTTTCTGGGCATCTAGTGATGTGGGAAATGTTAAGATATTCCCTCCAAAAAGAAAGATAAGTTCCTGCTTTTTAAAAAATCATTGGATTTCAAAGACAACATATGTAAAATTTGGGTTGGCTGTCTGACCCATTTATCAAGTAACCCATAAGACTTCCAGGTTGACTGGAGCCAAAAGCAGGAGAAAAAGTTCTCTAATATATCCAGGCTGCAGCACAAGGTGTATTATGCCAGAGAATTCTATGTGTTTGAAGTGTCTGTGACAGCTAAGGTTGCTATATGGAACCCATGGCAAGATTTGATTTAAAAAATCTCAGCATAGGTCCCTAGTGTTTTGGAGCAAAGTATGTTCCCTCAGTCAAGTAACCATTTTTCTATAAAGAAATATCTCCTCACTTTTTATGGAGCTCTGGCAAAGACGTTTTGCTTAGCCACAAAACAATAATGTGACCTTTTCATCAGATATCCCCATCATAAACATGGTGATATCTAATCCACAAAGCCATAAAAACAGTCATTCATGGCAGGATTCTATCTTCAATGGTAGAGACCTAGGAAAGAAGGGTCCTGCATGTATCCTGAAGGCACAGTTAGGTTTCATAAGCAGATGGCTCATATTACCAGAGCTTCCGTCCCTGGTGCACTATTTCTCCAGTAATCCACATGTATAGTCTTATGACAAATTCCTCATGACCAGCTGATTAAGCACTAAAAACATGCATCTATGGTTTATGGATGGTCTGTATGATATGGAATGCATACTGTGAGTAGGGAGGCCCTGAATTATGTAGGGAAGGGACATCTTTCGGTGAGAAGAAACTTCCTGGGCTACATCTGGCTGCTCACTCTATCTAAGAGAGTTGGTTAGTGTTATACATCTATACTAGTTCATGGGCAGTGACGGTTTCCTCAGATGATTAGGATATTGAAGCCAAGGAGATCCAGGGAATAAGTAATTGGAAGGACTTCATGAAAGCAGAACAGAATTTGAGGATATGGGGCCGACCCGGTGGCGCACTCGATAGAGTGCAGCGCTTGGGAGTGCGGCTGCGCTCCTGACGAGGGTTCGGATCCCATATAGAGACCGGTCCGCTCACTGGTTGAGCGTGGTGCGGGCGCGACACCGAGGGTTGCGATCCCGTTGCCGGTCGCGGTACGGGTCGTATAACTTCGTATAATGTATGCTATTAAACTGAATCCTCACTAAACTGAACCCAGCAACATAGAAGAAGCATTACACACTGTGACCAAGTAGAATTTATCCTAGGAATCCAAAGTTGACTTACCATACAAAAGTCAATCAATGTAGTACACCATAATAATAGAATAAAGGATAGAAACTTTCCCTATACCAGCCAGCAGCAAAACAAACAAGTAAACAAAAACCCACATGACCACCTTAATAGATAGAGCAAATATGTTTGACAAAACCCAAGATCCATTTATAATAAAAACTCTCAACAACTAGGAATAGAAAGGGACTCCCTCAACCTGATAAAGAGCATCTATGAAAAACCCATAGCTAACATCACACTGAATGGTAAAAGACTAGGATAATTTCCCCTAAGACCAGGAAGAAGACAAGAATGTTTGCCCTCATTACTTCTATTTAACATTATATTGGAGGTCTGTCCAAGGCAATTATGCCAGAAAAACAAATAAAAGTTGTCCAGATTGAAAAGGAAAAGCTAAAACTGTATCTATTTGCACATGACATCATCTTGTATACAAAAATGGTCCTAAGAAAGTTACTTTAAAAAAATAACTTCATAGAACTAGTAAATGAGTTCAGCAAGATTGCAAGATACAAGATCAACATGCCAAAAGCAACTGTATTTCTACACACTAGCAACGAACAGTCAGAACATAGAATTGAGAAAATAATCCCATTTACAATAACATCAAAAAGAATAAAATACTTAGAAATAAATTTAACAAAGAAATGCATAACATATACTCTTAAAACTACAAAACTTTGTTGAAGGAAATTAAAGAAGATCTAAATAATTGGGAAAAGACCCCATGGTTATGGAAGGAAAGATTTAACATTGTTAAGATGGCAATATTCTCCAAACTGATCCACAGATTGAACAAAATCCCCATCAAAGTCTGAAGTAATTTTTTTGCAGAAATTGACTAGCTAATTCTAAAATTCATGTGAAATTGCAAAGGACCCAGAATAGCCAAAACAATCTTTAAAAAATAACAAAGTAGAAGGATTCACTCTTCCTGATTTTAAAACTTACTATAAAGCAACAGTATTTAAGACAGTGTGGTACTAACACAAGGATAAATATATAGATCAATGGAATAGAATCAAGAGTTCAGAAATAAACCTACACATCTATGGTCAACTGATTTTAATAAAAGTGTCAAGACCATATATTTGGGAAAGAATAGTCTTTTCAACAAATGGTATGAGAACAACAAGGTAGCCACATGCAAAAGAATAAAATTGGACCCTTACTTCACACCATATACAAAAGTTAACTAAATGTATGAAAGATCTAAATATAAAAGCTAAAACTATAAAAATCTTACAAGAAAAGATAGGGACTAATCTTTATGACTATGGATTTGGCAAAGGATTCTTAGATATGATACCCAAAGTACAAGTAACTAAAAAAAAAAAAAAGAAAAAAAATAGATAAATTAGATGTCATCAAAATTAAAAACTTTTGAGGGCTGGCCGGTAAGCTCAGTTGGTTAGAAGTGTGGTATTATAACTCCAAGGTTATGGGGTTCAGATCCCTATACAGGCCAGCTGCAACAACAACAACAAAAGAATAAAAATTTAAAGCTTTTGCATTTCAAAAGACATTATCAACAAAGCGAAAAGACAACCCACAGAATGGGAGAAAATATTTGCAAATTATATATCTGATAAGAGACTTGTATCTAGAATATATAAAAAACTTTTTAACTCCGTAATAAAAAGACATTTAAAAACGGGCAAAGGATCTGAAAAGACATTTCTCCAAGGAAAAATATACAAGTAGCCAATAAACACATAAAGAGATGTGTGGCATAATTAGCCACCAGGGCAATGCAAACCAAAACTGCAATGGTATACTAGATCACACACAACCAGATGGCTAGAGTCAAAAAGTTCAATAGTAAGAAGTGTTGGCAAGGAGTAGAAAAATCTGAACCCTCATACACCACTTGTGGGAATGTATATTGGTGTAGCTGCTTCGGAAAACAGTCTGACAGTTCCTCAAATAATTAAACATAGAGTTATCATATTACCAGCAATTTTACTCCTACAAATATACCCAAGAGAAATGAAAACATATGTCCATATAGAAACTTGTACATTAATGTTTATAGCAGGATTATTTATAATAGCCAAGATGTAAAACAATCCAGATGTCCATCAATTGACAAATGGATGAGTAAAATGTGGTATAACCATACAATGGAATATTATTTGCCATAAAAGGGAAGGAAGTAGTGAGACATGCTACAATATAAATGAACTTTGAAAACATCATGGTAAGTGAGAAAAGGCAGTCTCAAAAGACCATATATTATTTGATTCCATTCATATGAAAGTCCAGGACAGGTAAACCTACAGAGATAGAAAATAGATTGATCAGTGGTTGATCAGGGATGGAGCGGGAGTGGGCAGTTGGGGGAGTTGAGGGGTACTAGATAAAGAACAGAGTTTCTTTTACAGGTGATAGAATGTTCTAAAGTCAACTGTGGTGATGGTTGCACACATCTGGGGATATAATAAAAAACACTGGATCATACACTTTATATGGGTGAATTGTAAGGCATGTGAATTACATCTCAATAAAGCTGCTGAAAAATGAATTTAGTGATGATAAAAGAGTATTTATTTTGCTTCTTTATTTCAGAATAATTCTGATTATCACATTGTGTGATCTTATTTAAATGCAATTTACAGTGGTTTTTATAAAAATTTGACATAGGAGGAGGAAGAGAGTTGGCATCAGGAAATGTGTTTCTCTCTGAATTTTCTTATTGCAATTTAAAATCTGTAGTACAGCAATCCATCCTGCTCCCCACTGATGCCCAGCCCAGGTGCCACCAGCTCCACCTCACTCAGATCCAGGCGCTCTGTGTTTTACTAGGCAGGAGAATAGAGGAAAGAGGTGAGCAAATGCAGCCCTGCGACCAAGTGGCCCAACCCACAGGAGAATTTGTGCTGTCCCTGTGGCTGCACACCCGGAAGTGAGAACTACTCATGCAGCCCCCACTACTGCATTGACCTGGGAAGGGACATACGCAGATCTGCAACTGAGTGCAGAAACTCAGGATAACCAAATAGAATAGGGAAGAAAATTGCCATCCATCATCACCCCACCCCCCAACCAAGAAAAGCAAGGACCAGGAGGAGCCTCTGCCTGCAAGAAAAAGGAAAAAGAAACCACCCCCCAAGGATCATCCATTCAAACTGAGGAGCTTCACTACATCCCAGTGCATGTATCAGGGTCACGGGACATTAGCCAAGGTACCAACAAGTCCACCCAGGGTCACCCACCTCAGCCAAGGACCAACGGTACACACAGGTGCTTCTCCCAGAAGCTTGGGATCTTGCCCATGACCTCAATGACTCAAAACAGTGTCACTCACCAAGGAACCACTGAGTGACCCAGTGCCTAAGCCATTGAGGCACTCACAGACAACTCCAATGTTAAATACGGTCTAAGTAACCACACAGAGACTACATTACTACATCCACCCAGAACCAAAACTAAAACACATCTACAGGAGGGAGTCTGTCCTCAAAAGCCATTCCAGAGTAATACAAGAAGCAACTGCTCCACAAGATGCCCAGAGAGCAATGTAGGCATACCAGAAATATGAAAAAAAAAACAAGAAAGTATGATACCTCCAAAGGAACAGGATGGTTCTCCAGTACCGGACCCCAAAAAGCAAGAAATCCTCGAAATGACTGGAAAGGAATCCCAAGCATTCTAAACAACAATTTTTTTCTTTTTTATTGAAGCGTGGTTGATTATACATATTTTGGGGGTACAATGTTGATGACCATCACCTGTGTACAACATGTGTTGATCAAATAAATATTATTAACTTGTTCATTATTACAAATCATAATTATTCTTTATGCCACTTACCTAATTTCACTCCACCCCCATCTCCTTCCCCTGGCACCTCTAGCAAACATAGATTTGTTCCTTCTTCCTTAGCACCCACTTATGAGTGAGGACATGTGGTATTTCTCTTTCTGTATCTGGCTGATTTCACTTAACATAATTTTCTCTAAACTCATCCATGTTGCTACAAATGGCAGAATTTCATTCTTTTTTATGGCTGAGTAGTATTCCATTGTGTACCTACACCACAATTTCTTTATCCAGTCATCCATCAATGGACATTTAGGTTGGTTCCATATTTTAGTTATTGCAAATAGAGCTGCAATGAACATGAGAGTGCGCATATCCTTCTGACATGATGGTTTCCATTCGGGTATATACCCAGAATTGGGATTGCTGGATCATATGGTTGTTCTATCTGTAGTTGTTTCAGAAACCTCCATACTATTTTCCATAATGGCTGTACTATTTTACAGTCCCACCAACAGTATAGGAGTGTTCCCTTTCTCCACATCCTTGCCAGCATTTGTTACTCTGTCTTTTTAATACTGGCAAGTATAATTGGGGTGAGATGATATCTCAGTGTGATTTTGATTTGCATTTCCCTAGTGATTAGTAATGTTGAGGATTTTTTCATTTACCTGTTGCCCGTTTGTATGTCTTCCTTTGAAAAATGTCTATTCATCTCCTTTGCCCATTTTTTAAATGAATTATTTGATTTTTTACTGTGAAGTTGTTTGAGTTCCTTATATATTCTGGATATTACTACCTTGTCAGATGTATAGTTTGCAAATATGTTTTCCCATTTCGTTGGTTGTCTTTCTGCTCTGTTGATTGTTTCCTTTACTGTGCAGAAGCTTTTTAGTTTGGTATAATCCCATTTGTTTCTTTTTCCTTTTGTTGCTTGTGCTTTTGAGGTCTCATTCATAAAATCTTTGCCCAGTCCTACATCCTGAAGTGTTTCCCCTATGGTTTCTTTTTATAATTTTATGGTTTTGGATCTTACATTTAAGTCTTTAACCCATTTTGAGTTGATTTTGATATATGGTGAGAGGTACAGGTACAGTTTCATTCTTCTGCATATGGATGTCCAATTTTCCCAGCACCATTTATTGAAGAGGCAGTCTTTTCCCCAATGTATGTTCTTGTTGCCTTTGTCTAAGATCAGTTGGCTATAAGTATGTGGGTTGATTTCTGGGTTTTCTATTCTGTTTGAATGGTCCACGTGTCTGTTTTTATGCTAGTACCATGTTGTTTTAGTTACTATACCTTTTTCAGTATAATTTGAAGTTGGGTAGTGTTATGCTTCTGGTTTTATTTATTTTTTGCTCAGGACTTCTTTGGCTATTTATGCTCTTTCCTTGTTCCATATGAATGTTAGGATTGTTTTTTTCAATTTCTGTGAAGAATGTTATTGGTATTTTGGTGGGGATTGCATTGAATCTATAGACCACTTTAGGTAGTATGGACATTTTCACAATGTTAATTCTTCCAATCCAAGAGCATGGAATG
>NW_007728561.1:196742-198407 GCF_000696425.1 Galeopterus variegatus
TGGACATTTTCACAATGTTAATTCTTCCAATCCAAGAGCATGGAATGTCTTTCCACCTTTTGGTGTCCTCTGTTTTGTAGTGTTACTTTAGAGATCTTTCACCTCTTTGTTTAAATTGATTCCTAGGTATTTTAATTTGGGGTGACTATTATAAATGGGCTTGCTTTCTTGATCTATTTTTCTTCTAATTCGTTATTGGAGTATAAAATGCTACTGATTTGGGGGTGTTGATTTTGTATCCTGCCCTTACTGAAATTATTACTCAGCTCTAAGAGTTTTTTGGTAGGATCTTTAGATTTTTCTATGTACATGATCAAGTCATTTGTCACTTGAGAGTAGACATCCTTGTCTTCTTCCTATTCTTAAGGGAAAAGCTTTCAGTTTTTCCCCATTCAGGATGATATTGGCAATGGGTTTGTTGTATACAGATTTTATTGTGTTCAGTTACTTTCCTTCTATTTCTAATTTGCTGAGGGCCTTTATCATGAAGGGATGTTGAATTTTGTCAAATTCTTTTTCTGCACTGATTGAGATAATCATATGGGTTTTGTCTTCGGTTTTGCTCATGTGGTGTATCCCACTTATTGATTGGCATCTGTTGAACCAACCTTGCATCCCTGGGATGAATCATACTTGATCATGGTATGTAATTTGTTTTTTGTTTTGATGTGCTGCTGTATTCTTCTCTAATATTTTGTTTAGGATCTTGCATCTGTGTTCATCTAGGATATTGGCCTGCAGTTTTCTTTTTCTGTTGTACTTTGTCTGGTTTTGGTATTAGGGTGATGCTGGCCTCATAGAATGAGTTTGGGAGAAGGGTCTCTGTTTCAATTTTTTGGAATAGTTTGAAGAGAACTTGTGTTAATTCTTATTTAAAGGTTTGATAGAATTCAGCAGTAAAGCCATCTGGTCCTGGGCTTTTCTTTGTTGGGAGACTGCCAAACAACAATCTTAAGGAAACTCAATGAGATATAAGAAGACTCAAATAGACAACACAACAAAATGAGAAAAACAATCCAGGATCTGAAGGAGGAATTTTACAAAGATATAGATACCTTGATAGAGAATGTAGCAGAACTAAATTAAGTGATGCATTTAATAAAATAAAAAAACACGGCTGAGAGCTCAAGCAGCAGGTTAGAGTAAGCTGAAGAAAGAATTTCTAATTTTGAAGACAATTTTTCTGAAATAACCCAGGCAGACAAAAAAAAAAGAATTTTTAAATGAAGAAAACTACAAGAGCTATTAAATAACCTTAATTGTACAAATATCTAAATTGTGGGCATTCTGGAAGAGGAAGAGAAAGGACAAGGCATTGAAAACCTATTCAATGAAATAATAGCAGAACACTTTCCCAGTATTGGGAGCAATATGACTTCCTAATTCAAGAGGCTCAAAGATCCTGAAACACGTTAAATTCAAAAAGGTCCTCTCCGGGCCGGCCCGGTGGCTCACTGCTACAGTGCACCACTTGGGAAGCGCAGCAGCGCTCCCGCCGAGGGTTCAGATCCCGCATACAGACCGGCCGCTCACTGGCTGAGCGAGGAGAGGGGGCAACACCGAGGGTTGCGATCCTGTTGCCGGTCCCGGTCCGGTGCGGGTGCGACACTGAGGGTTGCGATCTGTTGCCGGTCACGAAAAAAGAAGACAAAAAGACAAAAAAAA
>NW_007728561.1:199177-203724 GCF_000696425.1 Galeopterus variegatus
GCGCTCCCGCCGAGGGTTCAGATCCCGCATACAGACCGGCCGCTCACTGGCTGAGCGAGGAGAGGGGGCAACACCGAGGGTTGCGATCCTGTTGCCGGTCCCGGTCCGGTGCGGGTGCGACACTGAGGNAAAAAAAAAAAAAAAAAAAAAAAAAAAAAAAAAAAAAAAAAAAGGTCCTCTCCAAGACATATTGCAGTCAAAACTCAAAGACAAAGAGAGAATACTAAAAACAGCAAGAGAAAAGCATCAAGTCATCTATAAGAGAATCTCCATCAGAGTAACAACAGATTTCTCAGCAGAAACCTTTCAGGCCAGAAAAGAAAGAGATGATACATCCAAAGTCCTAAAATAAAAAAACTGCCAGCCAAGAATACTATACCCAGCAAAGTTATCATTCAGAAATCAAAGGGAAATAGTGTATATCCCTGTTTTAGTCCATTTTGTGTTGCTATAACAGAAATACCTGACACTGGGTGATTTATAAAGAAAAGAAGTTTATTTGGCTTACAATTCTGGGACAGCTGCATCTGGCATGGACCGCATGGCAGAAAGTGGCAGGCAGCTGGCAGGTACAAGCAGATCACATGGCAAGAGGAAGCAAGAGAGAAGAAGCAAGAGAGAGAGAGAAGGTGCCAGGGTCTTTTTAAGCAATGAGCTCTCGTGGGAACTAATAGAGTGAGAACTCACTCATTAATCAAAATGATTAAAGACTTAAATATAAGACCTGTAACTATAAAACTCCTAGAAGAAAACACAGGAGAAACACTTCAGGATGTAGGTCTGGGCAAAGACTTTATAAGTAAGAATTCAAAAGCACAGGCAAATGAAGAAAAAATAAACATGTGATTATATCAAACTAAAAAGCTTCTGCACAGCAAAGGAAACAATTAACAGAGCAAAAAGACAACCTACAGAATGGGAGAAAATATTTGCAAACTATGCATCCAACAAGGTATTAATATCCAGAATATACAAGGAACTCAAACAACTTCTCAGTAAAAAAACAAATAACCTGATTAAAAAATGGGCAAAGGAGCTCAACGCACATTTCTCAAAAGAAGATGTATAAATCGCCAACAGGTACATGAAAAAATGCTCAACATCACTATTCATTAGGGAAATGCAAATCAAAACTACGCTGTGATATCATCTCACTCTAGTTAGACTGGCTATTATTAAAAGACATAGAATAACAATGCTGGCAGGGATGAAAAGAAAAGGGAACACATCTACACTGCTGGCAGGACTGTAAATTGGCAAAGCCACTATGGAAAACAGTATGGAGGTTTCTCAAACAACGGCAGATAGAACAACCATGCAATCCAGCAATCCTACTATTGGGGATATACCCAAATGAATGGAAATCATCATAACAAAGGGATAATTGCACTCCCATGTTTATGGCAGCTCTATTTACAAAAGCCAAGATATGGAACCAAACTAAAGTCCATCAACAGACAGCTGGATAAGGAAAATGTGGTATATATACACAATGGAATACTACCCAATCATAAAAAAGAATGAAATTCTGTTATTCACAGCAGCATGGATGAACTTGGAGAAAATTACAAGTAAAATAATCCAGGCACAGAGAGAAAAATACCACTTGTCCTCACTCATAAGTGGGAGCAAAGAAAGAAAGAAAAAGAAAGATACATTGAACTTTCAGAAAGAGAGAATAAAATTGTGGTTTCTAGAGCCAGGAAACTGGGAGGGGTAGGGAAGCTACCAAGTTAAGGCACACAAAACAGCATGATAGGAAAAAATAAGTTCCACTGATGTACAGTGGAGCTAAGCACCTATAATTAACAATAACTTACTGCATATTATCAAATGACTGGAAGAGAAGAGATCTAATGTCCTCAATACAAAGAAATTATTACATTTTGTACAATGACTATGTTAGTTATCCTGACTTGATCATCGCACACTGTACACAGGTATTGATATTCAACTCCTTACCCCACAAATACGTGTAATCAATTTCATGTCAATGAATTTTTTTTAATTAATTTGTAATGCTTTAGATTTTTTAATCATTTGGCTAAGATAGATGAGATCTCTGTTATGAATCTTCCAGATCTTAAAAAATATGAAGCTCCCAAACAAGTAAATCTATATGGATATTTTCAAGTTAAGTTTATATTGTCCTGTTGCTATAGTAGAAATGGCATATCTGCCTGGAGAGGACCCCTAGGACTGGCGGAAGAGGATAATACGAGAGCTTCTGTACTGGCATGAAATGAATTCCAAAACTTCTTTTTAGTTTAGAGCAACGGTCAGAAAACTTTTTCTATAAAGCACCAGAGAGTAAATATTTCAGGCTTTCTGGTCTCTGTCGCAGTGGTCTCTATTGCAACTACTCAACTCTGACATTGCAGCACAAAACCAACAATAGATAATACATAAATGAATGAGCATTTAAAAAAACACCTTCATTTATGGATACTAAAATTTAAGTTTCAAATAATTTTCACAGCAGGAAATATTAAATTTGCTTCTTTTTTTTCCCAATGACTTAAAATTGTAAAAATCATTTTTAGCCCACAGGCCATATAAAAGTAAGCAGCAGGCTAAGTTTGGCCCCTGGTTTAGGGTAACCCCAACAGCTGAAATGAATAAATCCCAGAATTTGAACGGCTTAACATAATAAAAGTTTAACAGTCCATTTTGGGTAGTTCTAATCAGCAGATGATTTTCCAGCACACAAATAACTCAGAAACCCAGTTCCTTCCATCTTATAATCCCACCATCCTTTGGGTTAGAAATTCTTCACGTCTAGTAACCAAAGAGTGCAAAGAAAAGGTTAATCTCCTTCTTAAAAATCTTAAGCCTAGAAGTTACACTGATCAATTCTGCTCACACTCCTTTGTGAGAACTGGTCACATATAAATGAAAGTGGACTATCTTTGGCTGCATAGCAACTTCCCATACGAAAGAGGGAGTGCAAATTTTGGTGAGAAGCTAGCCATCTCTACCTTCCACCCTTCTGACCACTCCCATATGAAAAAGGAAAGGATGGGGACCACACAGTAGTCATTGGTCCATAGAAATTATAAAATCCTACTGGGCAGACCTCTGATGTCTCATTTTCCTAGGAGTGGGGGAAGTTCCTTGATTCTGATCTCATTCAGTTCTCTGGGAGGACTTTCTTTCTTGTTGGTTACCCCATGGCTATATATAAACTAGACCATGGGGTAAATGACTTCTATGGGAGCTGCACAGCTATTATAGTGCATATCCTGCTCAGGCAACTTTAGGAGTCCAAGATTGCTGTATAGAAAAAGGATTTTTTAGGCCACACCCAAGCTTTCTTTGGTGATACAATTCCCTCACACACTGATCTATTTGCTTCCAGCTTCGTGTGCCAGTAACCACCACCCATTCTTTTTTTTTTTTCAATAAGAGAAAGTGCTTTATCTTGATTTCTTTTTATTTTATTTTATTTTTTATTACACATACATGTGGGGTACAACACTGATTTTCTTTTTCTTTTTCCTTTTTTTTTTTTTTGTCTTTTTTCATGACCGGTAACGGGATCGCAACCCTCATTGTCGCGCCCACACCGTGCTCAACCAGTGAGCAGACCAGTCTCTATATGGGATCCGAACCCTCCGCGGGAGCGCCTTGATTTTCAATAATTGTATAGGGCCGGCCCCATGGCGCACTCGGGAGAGTGCAGAGCTTGGGTGCGCAGGGGCACTCTCGCCACGGGTTCGGATCCTATATAGGGGTGGCCGGTTGGCTCACTGGCTGAGCGCGGTGCGGGCGACACCAAGCCAAGGGTTGTGATCCCCTTACCGGTCACAAAATAAATAAATAAATAAAAATAATTGTATAGAATGTGTGGTGGTTAGATCAGTGTAGTTAGCTTATTCATCATTACAGTATGAAATCATTCTTTGTATCCATTGACCAATTCCTCATTAGCTCCCCTCCTTATCCCCCTCCCCTCCTCTTCCCTTTTCTACCTCTAGTATTACTGTGATTGCTGTTTCTTTCTCTCTGTCTCTCTTTATTGTTCAGTTTTTTGTTTGTTTGTTTTGAACTGGTAAGGCAATCGCAACCCTGGGCACGGTGTGGTCCGCACCACGCTCAGCCAGTGAGCGCACCGGCCATCCCTATATAGGATCCGAACCCGCAGCCTCGGCACTACCAGAGCCGCACTCTCCCAAATGAGCCAAGGGGCGGCCCTATTGTTCGTTTCTTTATTTATGCATTCAACTCTCAGTTATAAGTGTGAACATGCGGTATTTCTCTTTCTGTACCTGGGTTGTTTCACTTAGGATGATTTCTCCAGGCTCATCTGTGTTGCTGCAAATGGTAGAATTTCATTCTTTTTTAAGGCTGAGTAGTATTCCACTGTGTATATATACCAAAATTTCCTTATCCAGTCATCCACTGATGGACATTTAGGTTAGTTCCATCACCTGGCTATTTATAAATAGAGCTGCAATAAATATGGGGGTGCAGGTATGAGAGAAGGTATCTCAACATAATAAAAGCCATATATGTTAAACCCACTGCCAATATCATCCTGAATGGGG
>NW_007728561.1:204169-206257 GCF_000696425.1 Galeopterus variegatus
GCCATATATGTTAAACCCACTGCCAATATCATCCTGAATGGGGAAAAGCTGAAAGCTTTCCCTTTAAGATCAGGAACAAGACAAGGATGCCCACTCTCACCACTCCTTTTTAACGTAGTATTGGAAGTACTAGCCAGAGCAATTAGACAAGAGAAAGAAATAAAGGGCATCCATGTAGGTCAAGAGGAAATCAAATTGTCCCTGTTCATAGGTGATATGACTCTATATACAGAAAACCTGTTTTCTTTGATAAACATAGTTTTCAAGCTTACTTTACTTCCTTATTCTTTTATCTCCATGCCTCTTCTCACTCTCAACTTAATGATGGCTACTTTGAGGCCCCTGATATAATAGACTTGAGTGGAAAAGCAACAGGCCTTAATCTAATCTTTGTTTTAAGTCTGATTTACTGTATTTACTGAATTACTAAGATAGTAATTCTTATAGGCTTTTTATTATTATTATTGTCATTATTATGGTGAACTATACATAACCTGACATAAAATTTACCAGTTGAACCATTTTCAAAAGTACAGTTCAGTGGCAGTAAGTACATTCACATTGTCTTATAGGCTTTTCTTGCTCAAAGCCTTTTTCAGATTAATCTCTTAATTTAGTATCCAGAAACGGTTGAGTGTTTCAAACCCATATGACCCTCAATCACTGGATAATCTCTATTTCCTTTTATTTCTACTTGAAATCAAGTCAATTCTTGCCTGAGCTAATCTCTCCCTCCTGTTAAATACATTTTAAGTGCAGGAAACTAAAGGGAAATAATACATAAAGCATTATAGCAGAGATATTTACTACATACAAAATATCTATATGTTCTCCACATTCCCAGCCACTTTGCCTGCATGTGACTAGTTTTAGCCAATGAATTGTGGGTGGAATTAACCTTGCCATTTCTGAGCCAAAGCATTTTGGAATCATGACCCTCTATCTCTTTCTTCCCTTGCATCAGAAACCTAGAATACATGTGTTCAGATGTCATAGCTATAACATGCTTCTTCTCTGAGAGAATGCCAAACAGCAGATGATGCTGGTGCAGCGGGAGGGTACAGAGGACCCAGAGGACCCCAGGAACCTGGAATGGCGGCTTTCTCGAAGGCTTCAGCAACTGCATCCTGGGCCAGGTGGGCACCGGGTTAGAGGCACTTATGGAGGCAAACAAGTCTGAGGATAAGGAGCGGATCCCCATCACCAAGCTGGGCCTCCTGGTCAAGTACATGAAGATGAAGTTCCTGGAGGAGATCTACCTCTTCTCCCTGCCCATCAAGGAGTCTGAGATTATTGATTTTTTTCCTGGGGGCATCCCCCAAGGATGAGATTTTTAAGATTATGCTGGTGCAGAAGCAGACCTCTGCTGGCCAGCAGACCAGGTTCAAGGCATTTTTTGCCATTGGAGACTACGAGGGCCAGATTGGTCTGGGTGTTAAGTGCTCCAAGGAGGTAGCCACAGCCGAGGTGCCATCATCCTGGCCGAATTCTCCATTGTCCCTGTGCAGAAAGGCTACTGGGGAACAAGATTAGCAAGCCCCACACTGTCCCTTGCAAGGTGACAGGCCACTGTGGCTTTGTGCTGGTATGCCTCATCTCTGCCCCCAGAGACGCTAGCATCGTCTGAGCCCCAGTGCCCAAGAAACTTTGCTGATGGCTGGTATTGATGACTACTGTACCTCAGCCAGGGGCTGCACTGCCACTCTGGGCAACTTCACCAAGGCCACCTTGATGCCATCTCCAAAACCTACAGCTATCTGCCCCCTGACTTCTAGAAGGAGACAGTGTTCACCAAGTCTCCCTATTGGGAATTCACTGACCATCTTGTAGTGAACCACACCAGAGTCTCTGTGCAGAGGACACAGGCTCCAGCTGTCACTACAACACAGGTTTTTTGGTTTTTTGTTTTGTTTGTTTTTGTTTTTGTTTTTGTTTGTCCTTTTAGAGAACGGCCACACCGCGCTCAGCCAGTGAGCACACCGGCCATTCCTATATGGGATCTGAACCCACGGCAGGAGCGCTACTGCGCTCCCAGCGCAGCACTCTCCCGAGTGCGCCACGGGCTCCACCCACAACACAGGTTTTTTT
>NW_007728561.1:207031-211868 GCF_000696425.1 Galeopterus variegatus
CCGCCGCGCCTCCCAAGCGGCGCACTATCCAGTGCGCCACCGGGCGGCCCACAACACAGGTTTTTATACAAGAAAAATAAATTAACTAAGACTGTTTAAAAAAAAGAGGCTAATTAATTGGTTCAAGGTTTAATTGCAAGTAAGTGAGCAGATCCAAGGCCTCAATTTCTCTGCATTCTAAGTCCTGTGCTCTTTTCCAAACATACTAGAACTTCCAATTATGTGTATATCAATAAAATCCAATTTCTCATTTAACAGATTGTATTTAAGAAAATTGGCATAATTATCAGTACATACAAAATTCCTCATTGTATCAAATTGTATACTTAATATCATTTTGTTATTTATATTAACAAGTATCTACCTGCATAACTATGAAAATTAGATCTTATTCACCAGCCTAAGAGCTAAAAAAATAATATTATCTACGCAAGACTATGGATTTTTATGTTTCTTAATCTAATTTCAAAATTACACTCATTCAATGAACTTTATAGCTGGAATTAAAATCCACCATACAATTATTTAATTGAAATAAATCATAAAATTCCTTATTCGAGTGACACTTACCACACATAAATCAATTGTCTGAATTTTTCAGTTTTACTTCATCCCACAATTTTTGGCATGTACTTGTTAATTGTACTGCCAGCCATATGGAGTGCCTAAAATGTTGCTGCAGGGTATAACAGAAAGTATCTGTAGTTTAGTGGCATAAAACATTTCTAGTGATTTGGGTTCTTAAATTTCAGTAGTTAAATCTCACATCAGCAAAGATGATTTTCTTCTGAATAATTTTCATACTCTGATAGTATTTAGTTTTGTGACATAGGTAGTTAAATAGAACAGCAAGTTAACTTTACAGTTACAGTTCCTGTATCTTCAATTTGGGGACAGTTCAACCACTCTCACCATTCTAAGATTATACTATTTTGATTAAGGAAGTGTACTATTTCATAATATATTTTTTAAAATAAAGGTATACATTCTCATGGGTCTAGATTAAAATTTCGTATTTGGATGAAAAGATGTGCATTTTAGACTTCCACAGGCCATTTCCCCCCAGTATGTCTGCTATAAAATCATCAGAACTGTCCCATATATCATAAAACTTAACTAGTTTTTAAACTGAACCCTGTAACTATCAAGTATGAATTACCTTGGTATAGAATATTCCAGGATGCAACTTTCCGTTGAGGTTTCTGAGGACTCACTCTTATCTATATTTTGTATTAACTGTATGTTCTATCACCTAAATAAAAAGATATATTTTGATAAAACATTACCCATTTATAATATATGAGGCTTTATTGCAGATTCTCTAAGCTTTTAGTGTTTAAATACAAATTTGAGCTTCTTAAATATAAACTTGAGAAATATCTAGGCATTTAAAAATGGCTGCTCGGAAATTAAGCTTATCTCAAACTCCTTTCACAGAAGTCATAGTCTCTTTCATGCTTCTTTAAGTGTATTGATTTTCCAGGTATCCAAAATTATATGCATTCCCAATAAGTTATTAGGCATTTACTGGATGGTTTTGGGATACCTGGCATTGGTTTAGTTCCTCCTAAACTAGGGTAAAAATCAGCAGTGGTGTGACACCCCTGGTAATTCAGCCTAATGTCCTGCCATTACAGAATTTCTCTGACCTGCTTGGTGGCAGCAGCCTATCATTAATGTAATTTTTTTTTTAATATAAGGGGGGGTACATAAAGCACTTTTTTATTTTTTTTAATTTGCTTACTTTTAATTGACATAATAATTATACATATTTATGGGGTATAGTGTGACATTTCAATACATGTAATAGGCAGAACTTTCAAATTCTCTTTTCTTGAAATAAACGATATATTATTGTTAACCACACTTATTCCACTGTGTATTGGAACACTAAAACTAATTCCTGCTATCTAATTGTAACTTTGTACGCATTGACCAGCCTCTCTCCATCCTAGCCTCTGGATACCAAAAGTCTACTCTTTACTCCTATGAGATAAACTTTTTTTAGATTCCACAGATGAGTGAGATCATACGGTATTTATCTTTTGTGCCTGGCTCACTTCACTTAACATACTGACCTCCAGTTACATCCATGTTGTTGTATATGACAGAATTTCATTCTTTTTTATGACTGGATAGTATTCTATTGTGTAAATACATCACATTTTCTTTATCCATTCATCCATTTATGGACATTTACATTGATTCTATATTTTAGCTATTGTGAATAATGCTGCAGTAAATGGTGCTGCAAGTATCTCTTTGACATATTGATTTTGTTTCCTTTGGATATCTTCCCAGTAGTAGAATTGCTGGATCATATGGGAGTTCTATTTTTAACTTTTTGAGGGACCTCCATACTGTTTTCCATAGTGGCTGTACTAATTTACATTCCCACCAACAGTGTATAAGAGCTCCCTTTCTCCACATCCTCACCATTTGTTGATAATAGCCATTTAACTGGGGTGAGATGATATTTCATGGTTTTGATTTGCATTTTTCTGATGATTAGTGACGTTGAGCATTTTTTCATATACCTGTTGATGTTTTGTATGTCATCTTTTTTAAAATGTCAATTCAGATCTTTTGTCCATTTTTTAATCTAATTATTTGGGTTTTTTTGCTGTTGGGTTGTTTGAGGTTTTTATATATCCTGGATATTAATCTCTTGTCAGATGTATAGTTTGCAAATATCTCCTCAAATTCTGTAGGTTGTCTCTTTACTCTGTTGTTTTCTTTGTTGTATAGAAGATTTTTAGTATGACGTAACCCCATTTTTCTATTTTTGCTCTTGTTGCTTGTGCTTTGGGGATCTTATTCAAAAAAATCTTTGGTCAGACCAATGTCATGAAGGGCTCCCCATATGTTTTCTTCCAGTAGTTCATAGTTTTGGGTTTTACATTTATGTCTTTAATCCATTTTGACTTGACTTTTGTATCTGGTGAGATATAGGAGTCTAGTTTCTTCTGCAATGGCCATCCAGTTTTCTCAGCACCATTTATTGAAAAGTCTATCCTTCCCTCAACATGCGTTCTTGGCACCTTTGTCAAAGATCAGTTGGCTGTAAGTGTGTAAATTTATTCCTGGGGTTTTATTCTGTTCCATTGGCCTTTGTGTTTGTTTTTGTGTTGGTACCATGCTGTTTTGGTTACTTTAACTTTGTAGGCTATTTTAAAATTAGGCAGTATGATGCCTCCAGCTTTATTCTTTTTGCTCAAGATTGCTTTGGTGATTCAGTGTCTCCTGTGGTTCCATAAAATTTTTAGAATTTTTTTCCGTATCTGTGAAGAATGTCATTGGTATTTTGATAAAAATTGTATTCAATCTGTTGATCACTTTGGGTAGTATGAACATTTTAACAGTATTTATTTTTCCGATCCATGAACACAGGGTATCTTATCATTTCATTTATTTGTGTTGTCTTCAATTTCTTTCATCAATGTCTTACAGTTTTCATTATAGAAATCTTTCATCTCTTTGGTTAAATTTATTCCTAGGTGTTTTGTTGTGGGTTTTTTGTTTGTTTGTTTTTGGTAGCTACCGTGAAAGTGATCACTGTATTTCTTTTTCTGATAATTTGCTATTGGTGTAGAACAACCCTACTGATTTTTGTATGTTGATTTTATATCTTGCAACTTTATCAAATTTGTTAATTGTTTCTAATAGTTTTTTGGTGAAGTCTTTAAGGTTTTCTATATATAAGATTATATTGTGTGATTATGAAGACTGAGGGGCCCCATAATAGGCCGTCTGCAAACTGGATGCCAGTAGCATGGCTCAGTCCAAGTCCAGAATCCTCAGAACCAGGGAACCTGGTGGTGTGATTCATAGCCCGAGGCCAAAGGCCTGAGAGCCTGAGGGTGCAGCTGGTGTAAGTCCTGGAACCCAAAGGCTGAAGAATCTTGAGTTCAGATGTCCATGGACAAGAGAGAAGAGTGTATCCCAGTTCCAACAGAAATAGAGCCCTCTTTTCATGTGTATGTTTTTAACAGATGTATCACCAAGCTTCTGATCTTTCAGGGATGAAGTGAGGCATGTATAGCCAAGTACTGTTCACTTGTTAGAGTGTACTGGTATCTTTATTGGACTGGCCAAAAGATTTTATCCTCCAGCTTATGGTATCTATACTAAATTGATGAGGAAATTCATATATCATACACATATATTCTGTCTTTCAAAGTACCACAAAAAAGTGCAAGATATAAATTAGATGATATTGGTTGCCTTTCTCTTCATTGAGCATAAATGTACAACCCTGTAATTGAAAAGGATTTCATTATAACAGCACTACAAATTTTTAATTACAGAAAAATATTTGCTTGTCTGTTTTAAAAGTGAAAAACCAGTAGCCAGTCAAATGCTTTTAGCATTTCCAGCCATGCATATGGAAAATGAAGTATAGGAATAAAATAGGCTTTGCCAAGAGAGGAACTGAAAGTTATACTTTTCAGGCATATTTTTTATAAATCAGAATATAGTATTTTTCTCTTAACTTTTTTAAAAAATTGTCTTTGTTTGCTTTGCCACCATGCCTTTTTTCATTGGAGATTTTAGTTTTATTTGTTATCCACACAAACAGGTATTTTAGAACAAAGAATATGCAATGCTGTAATCAGAAGATGAAAACAAGTAGCCTCAATCTGGTACACTCTCTTCCTGGCTTTTGACCCTAATATGGTATTTTTATTCATAAAACATTTTTCTAGAGATTGGTTTGGAAACCTACTTGCAAAAATGTCTGTAAGACAGGAAGTGCTATTTAAATGTTTGTAAGAATGTTTCAGGTCGGGCCGGCCCGGTGGCGCACTGGATAGTGCGCCGCTTGGGAAGTGCGGCA
>NW_007728561.1:212534-214596 GCF_000696425.1 Galeopterus variegatus
GGGGGCAACACTGAGGGTTGCGATCCGTTGCCAGACACGGAAAAAGACAAAAGACAAAAAAAAAAAAAAAGAATGTTTCAGGTCTTGCCACACCTGAGATGAGAGAAGAGGAGTTTTTAGAAAAGGGTATTCAGCCTGCATCAGTAATAACCACTGATATGCATAATGACTCACTCATTAACAAATTGTTAGCAACTTATTTACAGGAATTCCAGGCAAAGAATCTTGTAGAATTGCCTATGAGATTCCTCAAGATAATAAGTATTATTTCCCTATTTATTTACCAAATGGGCTTGTGACCTCCAGTGAGAAAAGTATTCATCTTCTCTTTTCAATGTACTAAAATTAACTGCCGTGATCTCTTCTGCTGTCTAATAAATGGCTTACAGCAACAAAGGAAAGAAGTGTATAAACCATAGGAGCCTTGATTTGCCTGTACACATTTGTATATTAAAATGATTCAAATTCTTAAGGTGCTATGAAGTCTTAAAAACTGTAATCAGTTATTTCTCCACCATCCATTTCAATTACCCATAACACTTGATGTTTACCTATTTATATATCACTCTTTATGCCAGTCATCCTTTTAAAGCCTTTAGAAATACTAATTCATTTAATTATTAGAACAACTCTATGAGGTAAATTCTGTTTTTATCCCCATTTTACAGATGGAACAACTGAGGCACAAAAAGGTAGAGTAACTTTCCCAAGATCCCCAACTATTAATGGCAGAACTTGATACTGCTCAGGCCATCTAGCTACAGAGATTGTGCTCTGCGCCCTCTTCCTTGTTGCCCCTCACATTCTCTACCTTTCCTTCTAATACTCCTAACCTACAACTAAGGACATGAAACTCTTTTATGAACAACTGAGAATTTCTTTGTGAAGGGATAAAAGAAGATAGGGGAGGCTGGAGAGGCACAAGGTTGAAAGTCTCCGATTGATCCAGGTGGGCAAGTAGGGACTCTCCTCATCATTGAATGCTAAGAGTGAAATCCCACTGGAGGCACATCCAACCACAGCCTACTACTCACGTTTACTGGAGGTAATAAATGTGTGCTATAACTTCACACCTAGAAGCCCTACAGAAATCAGCGTGCCTACGGAAATAAGTATGGCTCAGGGGAGAGTGCTATGGTCAAATATGGGATAAAGTGCTCGGGTTATATCATGGGAATGTGGGAAAATCACAAACACTTTTATCAGGATGCATATTGCCCTAACCTTGATATCAGAGATAATAAAATAGATTAAATGCACTAACCATAAAATTAAGATAACAATTCTAACCTATATCTCAGGGATGTTGTCCATAATAACTAATAAAATGATTATAAGGAGGGGAAAGAAGCTCTCTCGCAAACTGGAAAATAAATGTTTCCAAATAGAAATGAAATCTGTGAACAAAATTATTACTTTACCATTTTTGTGAGGAACTAAAGTGAATTTTGAAAAATATACATCTGTAATTTTATTGGTTGTTTTTTCTCTATACACATTTCAAATGATATGAAGAACATTTATAAACATATTCAAGTTACATTGACACAGCCATATGTTGATGTATTGAGAAGAATAAGGTTTGTAAATGTAGCAAATGAAACTTTGAGCCCTAATCCTAAAGAAAAAATACTTGGTAAAAATTATGACAGTCACTAAAGATGTGAAAAAGTTGGTGCATCTCCAGAAGTATCTAATTTATTGTCTAGAAAAAGTATAGGAATGAAGGGAGAGAATTCCACTGAGTGGCTTCTACTAACCACTACGATAAGTCTAAAGACCCTGCATGTAACCCATAATCAAATACTGTGGTGATCCATTAAACTTCAGTCACACATGGCATTAAGATGCTCACATAAAAGATGCAAGTTAATTAGCAGAATGACAATAGGAAAGTGTCCTCTAAAACTGATTCCATCAAAGCTTTTTCTTAAGGAACAGGCTTGTCTGATATATTAACATTTTAGTTCAAATCTAAAGCCAGTTAGGAAAAGAGTATTAATTCTGTTCTTAATCCATCATGGTTGAGTATTATTCTAAATTCCAAACCAAGCAAAGTTGA
>NW_007728561.1:214763-233405 GCF_000696425.1 Galeopterus variegatus
ATTCTGTTCTTAATCCATCATGGTTGAGTATTATTCTAAATTCCAAACCAAGCAAAGTTGATTTTGTAAAGTCTCTGGGAATTTAATTTGCATGTTTTATATAAAAAGTTATGTAAACTTAAGTTGATGGTAGCAAAAGAAAACCCATTTTTTACATATTGTGGGGTTTCCTTTCATGTGAATGACACCTTTTACCTTTTTCTTACCTTTTATTCTTGGCTTAAACAAAAGAGTAAGAATTTTCCATAGTGCATTTCAGATTTTTCCCACTCGAGCTCTTTTGCTTTGAGTGTTCTTTAACAAGAGACTTTAAAATCAGAAATGAGTAGCAGTTTTTTGACAAGTTAAATTATTCACCTCAAATATTTATTATGTACAGGTATATGATACACTGGATGCTATGAGGGTATGCTGAAGACAGAATTCTTTTTGAGATTTAAAATTTAAGAAGAGATAAAATCAAATCAAGAGCTAAATAATGATACAGTATGCATATATTAAAATGCCACCAGACTAGACTAAGATTCCAATTGCAGGTGATTTGACTATGCATTAAAGTTTGGGAATCACTTCTAAGAAAGTGACTAAGATTCCAATTGCAGGTGATTTGACTATGCATTAAAGTTTGGGAATCACTTCTAAGAAAGTGACTAAGATTCCAATTGCAGGTGATTTGACTATGCATTAAAGTTTGGGAATCACTTCTGAAATATTGTGATACTTTCAGCACTAGACTAAGATTCCAATTGCAGGTGATTTGACTATGCATTAAAGTTTGGGAATCACTTCTGAAATATTGTGATACTTTCAGCTTATTGATGCAGTTGTTTGACAGTTAAAACATCTTTCTGAGATAAGTAGGAATTTATTTGCCATTACTAGAGTGTATTTTCCCAGTGGTAGAATTTTTCCCAATGGTAGAATTTCTAACAGGCTTGATGGTAACACAGGCCAGAGGAGAATTCAATATTATCCACAAATAATGTTCATTCCAGAGATATATAATTGTCAGATAAATGGTTCATCAAGAAATATAGTGAAGAAAGATGGCTGTGTAAATGTGAGATCAGAGAAAGTATCATAGTAGACATGTACCTTGAAGATTTTGATTTAACAGATAGGAAGAGAGGACATTCCAGATGGAAAAGGGTGTGCAAAGCCTTAAGGATGGGACTGCCCAAAGGCCATAGGTGGAAGTATGCCATGGGCACAGGGGATAAGTGGATGGAATGGGCTTGATAATTAGAATTCTAGCAGAGCAACATGACATTTACAATACATACATACATGTATGCACACAACATACATGAGTATACAATGTCTTCATTTATTTATATCGTCAGTGAAGAAAGTGGACTAAATCATTGGTTTACTAACACATAAGAAATAAGTATGGTGCTTGTTAAAATTATAGATTTTTAGGCCCTACCTGCTAAATAATAACTGTGGGGAATGGGGTCTGGGATCTTCAGTTTTACTAATTCCTTCCTGATTCTGTTGCTCTGCATAGTTGGAAATTGTTGAAACTTAATGAACTCTTCCAGATTTTATATTTTAAGATTTCTATGTTTTAGGAACCACAGCAGAATTCTGGAGTTGAGAATTTGACATAATTTTGATGACATTAAAAAAGGACATTGAGGCAAGTTTTTAAAAAACAAAATTAAAGAGGTTATATATATTCTGGATAATATAGAAAGCCAAGTGTGTTAGAAATTCTATCATTCTTAACATACATTTTTATATAAATATATAAAGTCAGGCTAATGTTACTTTTTAAAATGAGAGAAAAGAACATATTATAAAATTGTGTTATTTTAGATATTATTGGAATGGAGGAATGATTATTACTTGCTTAAACTTTTCATTTATGTATACTGTATCAATCAATGATATTTTGTTACATGCCACCTGAAATGTTTAAAAAATTAATTATACTTCAGTACATTGGCTTGGGAGATTTTTATGAAGCCACTCAGCAGGTATCTTCTACATAATATTATGTATGTATAATTCTCAAAGACCTTTTAAGAGTAAACATATATAACAACTATAGCAAGTGCTACATAACCCATATTTCCCAACCTAGACATGATTTTGTCAGTGAAAATTTGATTTAATGAGTGCTGCCTTCTAATGGCATTCTCAACTGGATGCCATGGAGATATGCAAATGAAGTTAAAGACATTGTTCTCATTCTCAGGGAATTTACAATATAATAGGGGAACAAAATGCAGATGAAAAGATATAACAGCACATGCAAAGATGACATGAAAATAGGTACAAATTAATAACACAAAACGTCAGTGTTAAGAGAAATGGAATAATGGAATGATCAGTGTGGAGCAGAGCTATTCAAGTGGACTTGGTGGAGAAAATGTATTTAAATGGGTATTTGAGAGAGTCATAAACATAGATCAAGAGAGAAATAGTGGTAAGAGTATTCAATTCAGGGAGCATGGCATGATCTCTGGAGAACAAAGGATCGGAAGGAAAAGCAATGATTATTTAAAGATACAAAACTTGTGCCTAAACAATTAATGATTATTAAAAGATACAAAAACTTAATGATTATTATTAGATACAAAACTTGTGCCCAAATAATAAAAATGTGATACATAACTCCCTTTGATTCTGTTTAGAGTGGACCTTCATTCATCAAAACACCAATTTTCTATTTTATATAGGATGAGACCTGTTACCAAGGACTCCATAGAACTATAGTTGTTGTTTCAACATTTGCTGAAAACTAAGGGCTAACAGATATTGAAATATTGATAAAGTTTTGGGAAAAGTAAGAGATGGTGTTTGACCTAAGGTGAATATTTTTAAAAATCTAAAGTCTACCTAAGATATTGCTGTGGTTTGAATGTGTCCCCCCCAGGCTGGCTGGGTAGCTCAGTTGGTTAGAGCATGGTGCTGATAACACTAAGGTCAAGGGTTCAATGTCTGTACTGGCCAGCCACCAAAATTTGTTTTAAAAAAACAAAAATGAATGTGTCTCCCAAAAAACATGTATTGGAAACTTAATTCACAATGTAACAGTGTTGGGAGAGGGGACAAATGGGATGTGTTTAGGTCATGAGAGCTCCACCCTCATGAATGATTCAATGCCAATTATAAAAGGGCTTGAGGCTGTGAGTTTGCTCTCCTGCTCTTTCTCATGCTTTTGACTCCTGCCATGGGATGGTACAGCAAGAAGAGCTTGCTAAAGGCTGGCCCCTCAGTCTTGAACTTCCTACACTCCAGAACCACAAGCCAATAAATTTCTGCCCATTCTAAATCACCCAGTGTCAGGTATTCTGTTATAAAAGCACAAAATGGAGTAAGATAGATATCTTAGCACTATAGCTCCATTGCAATTGCTCTTACATTTGGATCAGCATTTCAACAAGCAGTTTTGAAAGCACAGACAGCAATTTTAAGTTAACAGAATTATTTCAAAATAATTTTTGGAAACAAAATGCAAAATATGGATATATTCATATTTATAATTAATTTTTATTTTATTATAGAGCTCCACATTTACAATTTAAAAATAAAATAGTATTGGGATTATCGAGAAGTGATATCAGCAATGTGATGAAGTAGGAAGCCCTGGACCCTTCTTCCCCCCACAAATATACCAATTCAGCAAGAATTCACAGGCAAATTTCCTTTGTGAGAAATCAGAAACTAATTGAAAGGCTCCTGTACCCCACGAGAACACAAAACCAGACTCACCAAAACTAGTAGGGAGATTCAAGACACCCTCTCACTAGCCACTCTGTCCCTGGAACAGCACTTTACAATTAGTAAGAAACCCCTAGCTCCCTGGTTCACCCATGGGAGGGAAGGGATTGGTTCACATGTTCAGCATCCCGACTTTTCCAAGAGGGCTTCCCAGAGAACTAACCTCTGTCTCACCAGTCTTGGAGCTCTGATAGGTCTAGCACCATCTATCTGCCCATGAGAGAATAGAGGTGGTGACTTGGGCTAGTAGATGTCATTGATCATTCCCCTGCTCAGTACAGAGTGAGCAGGTGAAAAAGATCTTAATTCTTAGCTTCCCCCTGGAGAGGGAAAGGGTTGATCCATGTGTTTAGTGCCCCCAACTTTTCCAGGGATGCCCAAAGAACTAGCATGTGTCTTGCCAGTCTTGAAGCTCTGATGGGTCCTGCACATCCTAGCCACCTGGGAAGGAATAGAGATGGCAGCTTGGGTGGTAAACTACCCCCACCCCTCCATCTCTGCACAGAGCAAGTAAACAAAAAACACAGCTTCCTGATTCTTCCTGGGAAGGAAAGGAGTTGTTAGAGACCCCCCAGAATCAGAAGGGCAAGGGTGATTGCATGAGTCTTTTCTTGTATGAGGTCAGTCCATGAAGACTAGATTCCTGCTTTGTCTAATGACAGATACCAACACAAAGCCAAGGAAAATGAAGAACCAGGCAGAGATGTTTCAAACAAAGAAAGTCTCTAGAAAATGACCCTAATGAAATGAGATATATGATTTCTCTGACAGAGAATTAAACATAACTCTCATAAAGATGTTCATCAAGGTCAAGAGAACAGTGCATGAACAAAATGAGATTTTCAACAAAGAGAGAATATTTTTTAATGTGACTAAGAGAAATCATGGAGCTTAAGAACACAATAATTGAACTAAAACATTCACTGGAGGAATTCAGCAGTACACTAGATAAAGCAGAAAGAAAGGTCAGCAAACTCAAAGACAGGTCACTGGAGATAATTCAGAAGAGCAAAAGGAAAAAAAAGTAATAATAATAATTGAAAGCTCAAGGGGATTAAGGGATACCATCAAGCAGACCAATATACACATTCTAGAAGTTTCAAAAGAAGACAGAACTGGAAAGATTATTCAAAAAATAACAGCCGAAACTTCTCAAATCTGTAGAATAAAATGGACATCCAGATCCAAGAAGCCCAAAGGACACCAAATAAGAAGAACCTAAAGAGAGTCTAAGGCCCCAGAGGGATCAATCCAGATCCAAGAAGCCCAAAGGACACCAAATAAGAAGAACCTAAAGAGAGTCTAAGGCCCTAGAGGGAAGGATCCACATGCCCCAGCAGGTGCCAAGGTGAGCCAAAACCAGTATGTCACCAAGGACTCAGCCTAAGGCCTTGGAGGGAAGTGTTCACAAGCCCCAGCAGGTGCTGAGGTGAGTCAAGACCCATGCAACACTGAGGGCTCAGTCTAAGACCCTGGAGGGAAGTGCCCACAATCCCCAGCAGGTGAGTCAAGACCTACACAGCACCAGAGACTCAGTCTAAGGCCATAGAAAGCTAGAACAGGAGCCTAGGTTGTGTAATATAGCTACTGCCACACTTACTGTCACCACAAGGACAGTTCACCACCACAGTAGGAGCCATGGCCACAATACAGGCATCCTGCCACTCACTCAACTACATTGATATAAGAAGAGTCATCAGTAGAGCCTGCGAGTAGAGGAGGAAATCTTTATCCTCATAACCAACCCTAGAGTAATACAAGAAGCAAGTCCTCTACCAGATGACCAAACATCAATGAAAAAATACTACAACTACAAACAAACAAGAAGATATGATACCACTGAAGGAGTATAGTAACACTCAAACACCAGACCCCATAGAACAAGGAATCCTTGAAATGTCTAAAAAGGAATCCTGAGCAATGATCTTAAGAAAACTCAAAGAGATAAGACTCAATTAGAGAACACAATGAAAAAAGAAAAAATATCCAGAATACGAAGGAGGAAATTTACAAAGAGATTAATACCTTTAAAAATAGTGTAGTAGAACTCCTAAAAATGAAAGATTCACTCAATGAAATAAAAAACACAACAGAGAGCTGGAGCAGCAGGCTAGAGCAAGCAGAGGAAAGAATTTCAGATCTTGAAGATGGTCTTTTCAAAATAAGCCAGGCAGACAAAAAAAAAGGAAAAAAATTTTTAAATAACAAAGAAAATATAAGAGAGATAGCAGACAACATCAAGTGCTCTAACAGCTAATTGGTTAGTATTCCAGAAGGGGAGAAGAAAGGAAAAGGCATTGAAAACCTATTCAAGGAAATAATAAAAAAACTTCCCAGGTGCAGGGAGAGATGCAGACCTTCAGATCCAGGAAGCTCAAAGGTCCCCAAATCAGATTCAGTCCAAAAAGATCTTCTCTGAGACATATTGTAGTCAAAATTGCAAAACTCAAAGACAAAGAGAGAATTATAAAAGCAGCAAGAGAAAAGTATCAAGTCCCCTATAAGGGAACTCCTATGAGACTAACAGCAGACTTCTCAACTGAAACCCTACAGACCAAAAGAAAGTGGAATTGTATATTCAAATACTAAAAGAAAAAAATTGTTAGCCAATAATTCTTTACCCAGAAAGCCTCTACTTCAGAAATGAGGGAGAAATAGTGTATTTCCCAGACAAACAAAAATTGTGGGGGTTCACCACACATGACCATCCCTACAAGAAATTCTCAAGGGAGTCCTTTATCTGGAATCTGAACAATGATGATCACTACCATTTAAAACATCTAAACAAAAAGCAATTAAATGACAGGAATTAAGCAATACCTGTCAATAAATACCCTAAAAGTGAATGGATTAGACTCCCCATTCAAAAGACACAGACTGACCGATTGGATTAAAAAGCTAGACCCAAGTATATACTGTCTTCAAGAGATGCACCTCACCTGTAAAGATATACACAGACTAAAAATGAAGGGATGAAAAAAGATATATCATGCAAATGGAAACCAAAAATGAACAGGAGTAGCTATTCTTATATCAGATAAAATAGACTTTAAACCAAAAAACATAAAAAGAGACAAAGAAGGCCACTATGTAATGATAAAGGGATCAATCCAGCTAGAAGACATGATAATCATAAATATGTATGCACCCAATACTGGAACACCCAAATATATAAAGCAAACACTCTTAGACCTAAAGAAAGAAATAGGCACTAACACGTTAATAGTGGGTGACCTGAAGACCCCTCTCTCAGTATGGGACAGATCTTCCAGGCAACAAATCAACAAAGAGACACAGTATTTAAACTATACCTTAGACAAACTGGACCGGGCAGATATATACAGAACATTTCACCCAACAACTAAAGGATACACTTTCCTGAGAGGAAAGTGAGACAAGCACATGGAACATTCTCCAGGATAGACCACATATTAGGTCACAAATCTAGTCTCAGCAAATTTTAAAAAACTGAAATCATTCCAAGTATCTTTTCAGACTGCAATGGACTAAAACTGGAAATTAATAATAAGCAAAACCCTGGAAAATATACAAATACATTAAAACTAAATAACAGGATCCTGAATGACCTATGGGTCCAAGAAGAAATTAAACAGGAAATCAAAACATTTCTTTAAACTAATGAAAATAAAGATACATCATACCAAAACTTGTGGGATACTGCAAAAGCAGTACTAAGAGGGAAGTTTATTGCAATAAATGCTTACATCAATAGAACAGAAACTTCAAATAAAAGACCTAACACTATGCTTCAAAGAACTAGACAAACAACAATAATCCAATCCTAAAGGTAGTAGATAGAAATAATTAAGATCAGAGCAGAACTAAATGAAATAGAGACCCAAAAAATGATACAAAAGATCAACAAGACAAAAAGTTGGTTTTTCAAGAAGATAAATAAAATAGACAAACCATTAGCGAGGTTAACCAAAAAAAGAAGAGAAAAGACCCAAATAATAAAAATCAGAAATGAAAGAGGAGACATTACAACTGATACCACAGAAATATGAAGAATCATTAGAGACTATTATAAACAACTGTATGACAACAAATATGGAAACCTGGAAGATATGGATATGTTTCTGGACACATATAAACTACCCAGACTGAAACAAGAAGAGGTAGAAAACCTGAATAGACCAATAACAAGCAATGAGATTGAAGCAGTAATCAGTAATCCTCCAACAAAGAAAAGCCCAGGTCTGGATGACTTTACAGCTGAATTCTACCAAACCTTTAAGGAAGAATTAATATCAATTTTCCTCAAACTGTTCCAAAAAATTGAAACTGAAGCCAATCTCCCAAACTCATTCTATGAGGCCAACATAACTCTAATACCAAAACCAGATAAAGACACAACAAAAAAAGAAAATGACAGGCCAATATCCTTGATGAACATAGATGCAAAAATCCTCAAAAAAAATTAGTTATCAGAATACAGCAACACATCAAAAAAATTATACACCATGATCAAGTGGGATCCCAGGGATGCAAGGATGGTTCAACATATGAGAGTCAATAAACGTCATACATCACACCAAGAAAATCAAGGATAAAAAACATGATTATCTCAATACATGCTTAAAAAGCATTTGACAAAATTCAACATCCCATCATGATAAAGACTCTCAACAAATTAGGTATAGAAGTAAAGTATCTCAACACAATAAAAGCCATGTATGACAAGTCCACTGCCAGTATCATTCTGAATGGGGAAAAAATTGAAGGCTTTTCCCTTAAGAATAGGAATAAGACAAGGATGACCATTCTCACCACTTCTATTTAACATAGTACTGGAGGTACTAGCCAGAACAGTCAGGCAAGACAAAGAAATAAAGGGCATCTAGATTGGAAAAGATGAAATCAAACTGTCCCTATTTGCAGATGACATACTATATATAGAAAAGCCTAAAGACTCCATCGAAAATCCTAGAGCTGGTTAATAATTTCAGTAACATTGCAGGATACAAAATAAATGTCCCCAAATCAGTTGCATTTATATTCTCCAATAATGAGCTAACAGAAAGAGAAATCAAGAAAATAAGCCCATTTACAACAGTCATGAAAAAAATAAAATACCTAGGAATCAATTTAACCAAGGAGGTGAAATATCTCTACAATAAGAACTACGAACCACTACTGAAGGAAATTAAAGAAGACACAAAAAGATGGAAAGACATTCCATGTTCTTGGATTAGAGGAATTAACATTGTGAAAATGTCTACACTACCCAAAGTGATCTACAGATTCAGTGCAATCCCCATCAAAATACCAATGGCACTCTTCACAGAAATGGAAAAAACAATCTTAACAGTCATACGGAACAGAAAAGACCCTGAATAGCCAAAGCAATCCTGAGTGAAAAAAAATAAAGCTGGAGGCATAACACTACCTGACTTCAAATTATACCACAAAGCTATAGTAACCAAAACAGCAGGGCATAAAAATAGACACTCAGACCAGTGGAGCAGAATAGAGATCCCAGAAATCACCCCTCAGGCTTACAGCCATCTAATATTTGACAAAGCCAACAAAAACATACATTGGGGAAATGATTGCCTTTTCAATAAGCGGTGCTGGCAAAATTGGATATCCATATGCAGAAGAATGAAACTCTATGTACCTGTCACCATATACTAAAATCAACTCAAAATGGATTAAAGACTTAAGTATTAGACCTGAAACTATAAAATCACTAAGGGAAAACATAGGTGAAGCACTTCAGGAACTAGGTCTGGGCACAGACTTCATGAACAAGAGCTCAAAAGTACAAGCAACAGTAGAAAAAAATAAACAAATGGGACTGTATCAAACTAAAAAGCTTCTGAACAGCAAAGGAAACAATCAACAGAGTGAAATGACAACTTACAGAGTGGGAGAAAATTTTTGCTATCTATGTATCCAACAAGGGATTAATATCCAGAATATACGAGGAACTCAAGCAATTACACAGTATAAAAACAAATAACACAATTTAAAAATTGGCAAAGGAGTTGAATAGACATTTCTCAAAGGAAGACATACAAATGGCCAACAGGTACATGAAAAAATGTTCAACATCACTAGTCATCAGGGAAATACAAGTTAAAACCACATTGAGATATGACCTCACCCCAGTTAGACTGGCTATAATCAAAAAGATGGAGAATAACAAATGCTGGTGAGGATGTGGAGAGGAGGGAACACTCCTATACTATTGGTGGGACTGTAAATTAGTACAAACACTATGGAAAACAGTATGGAGTTTTCTCATATGACTACAGATAGATCTTCCATACCATCCAGCAATCCAACTTCTGGGTATATACTCAAAGGAATGGAAATCATCACATCAAGGGATACCTGCACTCCTGTGGTTACTGCAGCTCTTTTTACAATAGCCAAGACATGGAATCAGCCTATATGTCCTTCAGTAGACAATTGGATAAGGAAAATGTGGTATATATACACCATGGAATACTACACAGCCATCAAAAAAGAATGGAATTCTGCCATTCACGACAATATGGATAAGCTTGGAGAAATTTATGTTGAGTGAAATAAGCAAAGCACTGAGGGAAAAACACCATATATACTCACTCATAAGTGGGACTAAGAGAGAAAGAAGGAAGGAAAGAAAGACCACAGTAGTACATTGGACTTGTAGAGAGAGAGAGCATACCTAGGGATACAAAGTGGAGTGGGAAAAAAGAGTATGAGGAGGGAGGTAGGGGACACTGGGTGGGGGACATGGGGTGTAATTGCAATTGTGGTAAAGCACATGCTGCCAGTATGGATCTGGCCATCATATCTTGGGCACAAGTGATGACAGTCAGCTTTGTACCCCATGAATACTCATAACCAATAAAAATAAAATAAAATAAAAAAGAACTCAAAGATAGTTATATGGAAACATATTATAAAAAACTGTCAAATGTCAAAGAGAGAACATGAGAAAAGTGACTTGCTGTATGAGTCCATTTTCTGTTGCTGTTAATGGAATACCTGAAACTAGGTAATTTATAAATAAATGGAATTTATTTCTTACAGTTTTGGAGGCCAGGAAGTCCAATGTCCAAGGTGCACGTCTGGTGAGGGCTTTCCTCTGGTGGGAACTCTCTACAGGGTCCCATGGCCATACATAATATCATATGATGGGGGCTGGGCTAAAGCATGTTTATGAGCTCGCTTGTTCTCCTTATAAAACCACCAATCTGCTTCCTTATAACCCATTAAACCATGAATCCATCAATCCATGAATAGATTAATCCACTCACAAAGGTATAGTCCCCACAATACAATTACCTCTCTAAGGCCCCACTTTTCAAATACTGTAACCATATTTTCCACCCTCATTACACTATTAAAATGGGAATCAAGCTTCAATGAGTTTTGGGGGACAGTCAAACCATAGCACCTGTCTTATATAAAAGAAACTCCGTAAGACTGTCAGCAGATTTTTCAGTAGAACCCTTTCTGAACAGAAGGGAATGAGATAATATATTCAAAGTGCTGAAAGAAAATAAAACTGCCAACATTGTTACCATACCTGGCAACCTCTCCTTCATAAATTAAGTAGATATAAAGACTTTCCCAAATCAAAACAAAAAGGCTGCTGGAGTTCATCACCACTAGACCTATCTTACAACAAACACTAATGTGAGTTCTTCAAGTTGAAATGAAAGAACACCAAAAAGCAACATGATAGCATAAGAAAGTATGAAACTCATTGGTAGAGACAAATACAAAATACTGAATTAATTTAATAGTACTGAGTAAATCTCTTTTAATTCTAGTATAAAAATTAAAAGACAGAAATATTTAAAATATAGCTAAAAAAAAACATGTTAAAAGAAACACAATATAAATAGATGTAAATCATGACATCTCTTTTAATTCTAGTATAAAAATTAAAAGACAGAAATATTTAAAATATAGCTAAAAAAACATGTTAAAAGAAACACAATATAAATAGATGTAAATCATGACAAAAAAAATATAAAGTGTGTGTGAGAATAGAAATTAAGGTAGAGTTTTCATAGACAAAAAAAATATAAAGTGTGTGTGAGAATAGAAATTAAGGTAGAGTTTTCATATGCAATTGATCTTAAGTTGTCATCAGCTTAAAATAGACAATAATTCTATTTTATGTAAGCCTAATGCAACAACGAAAAAATACCTAGAGTTACACAAAAGACAAACAGAAAGGAAACAAAGCATATTGATACAAAAAACACATATTCCAAAAGTTGGTAGTATTAATTATTGGTCATCAGTAAAACTTTAGCCATGAGCTCTTTTAGGATGTGGTAACATTGATCTGGAAGTTCACTGTGCTGTGTCTGAATCCATGTTTGACTTGTATCGTTTGTCCTTAGTTTCATTACACTGATTTTCATTATGGGATTCATCTTGGTGCATGCTTCATAACATCCTTTACTAAATCTTTAAGATTAATTCTCATGGCTGACTGACTAAGCACAGGCAAATGGGTCTGAATACAAACCCTTAACAGATGTCAGCTTGTTAATATAAAATATCAGTCAAAACAAAATTTCCAAGCATATCTTAAAGGAGTTCAGCTACATTAAGAAATCTTGGACAGGTTCTGAGTTAATTTGCTCTGAACATTTATTGATTTTCCATTAACAAGGTTGTGGGTGGTAAAATTTGTTTTTCACTTAACAGATCACTGATCTTTCATGTTCTTTTTAGAGAATCTACTCCACAAGTCAACTTTTCTGATTTTTCTTTTTTATTGAAACATAATTGATTATACATATTTGTGGGATACGAAGTTGACTATCAATACTTGTGAATAGTATGTGATGGTCAAATCAGGATAGTTAGCTTATTCATCATTACAATACATGATCATTCTTTGTATCCATTAACCAATTTCTCATTAATCCACCTTTTCCTCCTCCTCCCTTTTCCCCTTTCCAATTCCAGTAACCACAGTTCTATTCTCTCCTGAAATTTCACATATTATCTTGATTACTGTTTCTTCCTCTCTCTTTCTTTCTTATTTATTTTCTTATTAATTTATAGCTCCCACTTTGAGTGAGGACATGAAGTATTTCTCTTTCTGTGCCTGGCTTGTTTCGCTTAACATAATTTTCTCCAAGCTCATCCATGTTGCTGCCTCATCCTGATACCAAAATCAGACAAAGATAAAACACAAGTCAACTTTTCAAAAACTGGTTCTCAAAACATCTGCATACATGTGCAAATGTGGACTTTCAAAGTAAAAAAGACAAATACATAATTTCATACTCAAAATAAGGCATAGGACTTAGGAAATGTAGTCTGCAAACTGGAATTTGTGTCCAAGACCTATTTCATCCAGAGCATTATTTGGAATGTAATGTCTAAAGTTGAAAGTATTTTTCCAAGAGTTTTTATTCTGAGCAAAGCAGCAGTAAGGTTGTCTATTATTAAAATTTTGACCCATGTTTACCATATTAAAGAATATATTTTATGATTTTCTTTGAGTACATATAGATGGCTAGGTCACCAGTATGAACAATTTAACCATATTATATATTATTATTTTCCTGTTATGGATAAAATTTTAAGCACACTAAAAAAAAAAATCACATATTGACTTATTAATTAAATTGGCACTAACTTTTTAACTTGAAACTTACAAAGTTTTCTACATGGAGTAATATTTTATATTTGTGCTCCTTAGAATTTTCAAATTTTCAAATTTCATAATTGCTACCTTTTATCTCATTTATTTCTCACACAGCCTTGTAAGGTAGACAGAGCCAATTTCCTACATCGTGACATGAGGAAGTGGAGCCTCTCAATGCTCAGAAGATGAAAATCAAGCTCCCTGAGTCCAAGCCAATTTGGCAAATTTTCCCTACCAAGAGTTGTCTCTCTTAAAGCTCACAAACCCCCTACCATCTATCCAGAAAATTCATGTACAGTACAATTTTGAAATAATTCTTAGGTCTCTTGGGGAAAAGAAGAAAAGAAGAAAAACAAAAGAAAGTCTTGTTCCCAATCCAGGAGGAAATTTAGGACTGAAGAGGCTTTGAAAACACAGATTCCCACAAACAGAACCGTTAGTAACTTTGAAGTAAATGGCATCCAGTTTAATTCCTGCTAAAAACCCACCCACAGAGGGTGAATATTTGCAGATTGAGCGAGGGTGGAAGCATTCTTTGGCTGTTCACTCTGCAGAAGGTTAAAACAAAGATCCAACCAGCAACAAAGCTATATCTAAACATAGAATATAAGTGCTTGCTGAATTTTTCTTGCAGATATTTGAATATATATTTATATAAAACCAGATATATGAATTGCACTTTCTACCGATCAAAGATTTGTTATATAAAGAAACAATCACAATAATACATTGAACTTTTAAAAAATAAAGAGAGAACAGAACTATAGTTATTACAGATGGGAAAGGGGGAGGGGGAGGGAGGTTAGCAAGAAATTATTTAAGGGTCACAAAGATTGATTACATTTGGTAAACATGAGTATACTAATTATCCTGATTTGATCACCACATATTATACACATGTATTGATATTCAATTCTGTGCTCCACAATTATACATAATCAATTACCTTTCAATGAAAAAAAATTCACTAACAAAAAAAAGATTTGTTATAAATTTGCTTATTTTCAATTCCAATTCCAATTTCAGTTTCAAAGTGGTGAAACAAGATTTTTCTGTCCAACTATTATATTTAAGTAATAATTTTGTATTTCTTTGCTTTTACTTTCTATATTGACTCCCTATTAAATATTGCTTCAATTTTATAAGACTATTTAAATTGGATAACAGGGTGCCTGCAGAGGTAAATATTACATAAAGTGCCAGTTGAGGGAAAAATTTTAAATTTAGGGCACCCTCTCCTTTTTCTAAAGTTAAGAACTGCAGGTTACATTTGACCAGACTATCTTTATTCTGGGTTGAGTCACATTGAATGGCCCTACTGAGTTATGCAAATGTAATGTGAGCTGCACCCTTTATACCCAAGAAAGTTGTAACCAGACTACTTATTTATTAGTTTGTTTATTTAGTGTTTTAACAAAAGCTGCCTTGGTAAAAATGGTTACAGGGGAAAGGTAGATAAATATGCGTGAGGAGACTTCAGCTTTCTGGGAGAAAAAAAATGGAAGTTCTCACCCTTCCATTTATTTCCCTACTTCCCAAAATTCAGAACTGAGAAGTTTTGTTCATAAAGAGTAGACAGTGGCATGGAGTAGATAGTGGCCCAGGTGTTGGACAGATGAAAGAATCAACTAAAATAAAATCACAAGGAGAAAAGCAGAATTCTGAACCAAAGACTGGAGTTCTACAAAAGGGCTAAAGATTTAGTCAAGGAAGGCTGTCATGGGAACAGCTTCTGGATGATGCCAGAAGCTCTGCTGACATCCTCAGTGGAGCTTGGTTGCTGGGCATTGGAGAGCAATGGCTGAGTGTGGAAGTGCCAACTGGGGAGAGCTGTAACATTGGTAGCCCAAGTAAGACCTGGATTGGCAAAGACCACCCAAAAGCAGTGGACCAGCTCCTGTTCAAATCCATCTTTAGCAATGACCAGTCTATGGCAGGGAGAAGCAAAAGCCAGAGTAGAAGAGTAGACTGAAGGGACTCCAGTTGTTTTGTTTTGGTTTTTGTCTCCACAGCATTTGGAAAAAGACTGACTTCTGATTGAAAAAGGCCCTAGAATTTTTGGACAATTCAAAAATTGACAGAGTTTCTGGAGAATATAGACCACTTGATAAATAGGTAGTTGCTAAATCAGTTAATTGGAAAAAAGAAAAGAAATGTGAAATTGTTCTACTCAAATCTGTAGATCATACGTGACATTATGAAGCACTTCCACGTATAAAAGTATCCCAAATATGATTTGATGATGACTTTATAAATAGTATCTTCAAGCCTTTCATAAAGGAGTTTTTCAGGAGTGAAATACATTTTTCATTTCTTTATATGGGTGGTTCTCACACTAGGGATCGTGGAATCATAAAGTCCTTTGCAAATCTAATGAAAGCTATAGATTTCTACACAGAAGTGTGCCTACAGATGCTTGTATATTACACACAATTTTGCACGTAATTTAAGGATTTCATGAATTCCCTGAAGCCCATATCTTGATCTCCTGGAAAACTGTTTCTCAAAGTTTGAACTAAGGGCCACTTCTGTTAAAAATCACTTGGATTGATGGTTAAAAGTGAGGTAGTACATATAGTTTGTAACCTTGCCGTAAATGGCATCCAGTCTGATTCTTGCTAAAAACCCACAGAGGGCGACAGACTCTAGGCCTGGCCTGCCTGGGTGAAAATCCTGGCCTTCCCCGTCACTAGCTGTTTGACCTCTCTGTTTCTCAGTTTCCTTCTCTTCCTGGTTCTAAGGATTAAATTAGTTGCTACCTGTAAATGGCTGCCTGGTATATAGCAACTACTATAAAATTACTGGCTTTAAAAAATTCAAATGTCTGGATTCCATCCTAGACCTACTAAATCAGAATCTCTGAGCATAAGGCCCTGGAATCAACATTTCAAATAAGCTCTTTTGGTAATCTTTACACACTCTGATGTTTATGCACTTCTATGGTACTTCTATCCAATGCCATAGAAAATCCAGAAACATCTAGTTAAGAACTTGTTGCAACCACTATGGCTTTGCATTCTTTCTTGTCTAAATTCACGGATTTACCATCGCCAATTCAAAATCAATTACAAATACTTTAAATAAGTTTTTCTGTCTTGTCAACAAAATTAGTAAAGTTGTTATATATTACATGTGTGAGATAGTTAAGGAGTCTTATGCTGGGCTCCTCCTTTTACCCTGTTCTCTTGTTGTGGGCTGAACTTTGTGTCATTGCGGTTAGTCCTCAACACATCACATTTCAAGTCATCAACGTTAGTGCAATGGTCCCTTAGGTTGAAATGACTAGTGGGATCCTTACCATACCATTGGCATTCAGCTGATGAAAATTGAGATTCTCTCATTCATTCAACAAATACTTACTGAGCACTTCAATATGCCAGGCACTGGGGATTCCTCAGTGAATGAACATATTATTCTGATTAAAATCAAAAATTTTCTCTATGAGGTTGCGACTTCAGATTGGAGGACACTAAGGAGACATGAAAACTAAACACAATGTGGGATCAATGAGCTTTCCTTTGTGCATTTAAATTTAAATTTAGCAAAGTAGATAAAAGATGCACTTTCAGCTGCTTTACTTAAGAAAACTAAACTAAATTCTGAACTAGGAATTATGTATCATTGTCTTTTAAAAAAGTTTTATACTGATGTCTCTAAATAATTTCTTTATACTGCTAATCAAGGAATTTACATACACACATTTTAAATTTGAATTTCAGGAAGCTGTATAAAAGATGCCCTTCATGTGGTTTATTTAAGTGAATTAAAATAAATTCCAAGCTTGAACGATAATTTCTCTCTAGTTCCTAAAAATATTTCTTAAAACCTCGATTTCTTTCTTTCTTTCTTTTTTTTTTTTTTTTGACCGGTAAGGGGATCACAACCCTCGGCACGGTGTTGTCTGCACCACATTCAGCCAGTGAGTGCACCGGCCATCCCTATATAGGATCCGAAACTATGGCCTCGAAACTATGGCCTCGGCACTGCCAGCGCCTCACACTCCCGAGTGAGCCACAGGGTCGGCCCTTAAAACCTTCATTTCAATCATGAGTTACTGTGCGAAAGAATCCTGATTGTATGTGATTGGGTCAGCTCTGCTATATTGGCATCTATGACTTTTATTTTGAAAAATACTGCATTGTAGACAAGTGTCACTGTACACATTTTCCCATCTGAAACCAAGGTTTGTGTACTTGTGAGTATGGACATAAACATGCATAGACTTGGAGGCCGTGGGTATTGCTCTTTTCAACAGCCTGCCTCCACAGCAACAGGGTCTGTAAGAGAGAAGCAACCTTGTCATCACAAATTTAGGTCCAAATAATTTCACAGAAAAGATAAAAAGGTGTGTGGCAACTCTATCTTGCTCCATCATTTACATAAAGTGACTTCTTGGAAATATGATCAGCATTTGAAATAACAAGTGATTAAAAATTAAAAGGCCCTGCGAAAGAGAAAAAGTCTATTCTTATCAATAATTTTGAAAGCTTAATGAAAGGTGAAAGAAACATGATAGTACTGCAATCTTTAACATTTCTTTTGCACAGTCAGCAATTGATCCAAAGGATCAATTGAAGATTTAGAACATCATTAGGAGACTAAAATGTTCATCTTTAAGAGTTTGTACTTTGTGTTCCATGAGGAGCAAAAAAAGGTTAAAGAAATTGTATATTTATAGTGTCATTTATTACTTGAGCAAGAAAATCAAATACGAGTGCATATACTTCATTAAGTTGTTTGAACTTTGAACGTCAGAGCACTTTCTTCAAAACCATTGTACCAACTTACTGATGGGCAAACAGAGGCAAATAGTCTCTAGTAGGACACGTAGTTAGTGCGGAATTATCATCCCAACATTTTTATTCTTGGTTCTCTTGCTTTCCACATCTCTGTGCTATAAAACAGCCTTTATTATTTTTGTTAAACTCGGTTGATCAGAGAATGTTCCAATAAAATTAAGGCTATAGGAATAACTCCTATATATATTAAGTTTTATAACCCCAGACAACAACAAAAGTGCTCCACTGAACACAAGAAGCACTAGCTCAGGCAATAAAACTAAAAAACTAAACTTTATAACTGGTTATTGAAGCTGTCGTCACAATCAAATATATATTACCTATTTGGTAATATTGTTTTATTAGGGGATTTGATTCAGGTTATATAATTGTTTTGTTTATTTTGCCAAAGTACCCCTTTCAGAGATAAGAATAGAGTAATTTCTGAAAAGAATCATACACACAGTCTGGTCACTGGATATTCCATTTTTTTTT
>NW_007728561.1:234583-238241 GCF_000696425.1 Galeopterus variegatus
GTTGCGATCCATTGCCGGACACGGAAAAAGACAAAAAAAATAAATAAATAAAAAATAAAAAATAAAAATAAAAATAAAATTAGAGTATTAGGATTTAAATTTAACACATTAGAACCAAAGTTATGATGCTTTCAAATTCTGCCCCAGCAACCGGTTTCATGGTAAAGAATCTCCAAATGCAAAAAAGCAATTTGCACTCCTGTAAATTTTTTTTTTTAATGAATGTCTTCTCCCACCAGATGAAAGCTCCAGGAGCACAGAGACTGTTTCTGTATCCAAATTAGCATAAAAACTGGCAGATAGTAAACATCTCACAAATAAATGTAGACTGGCTGAGAAAAGCAAGCCAAGTATAAGAGCTACTTTTTTGCCTAACTTTTAAAATTTTTAAATTTTTAATTTTTAAACCTTTCATTTTGAAATAATATTAGACTTACAAAAAGTTTCAAAAATAGTACAAAGAATTGCCATATACCTTCACTAATACTACTCAAATGTCATCTTACATAACCATGGCAATATCAGTAGAATTGAGAAATTAATGTTAGAATTAACCTTAATATTAGATAATAGTATTAGGTAATTTGCAGACCTTGTTGAAATTTTGCCTACTTACCCACTAATATCCTTTTTCTGGTTTTTCTGGTGGATCGGATCCACTTTCATATGATGCTTGTAGTTGTTGTGTCTCTTTACTCTCCTATAATCTAACAGTTCTTCCAATTTTCCTGTTTTTTATAACTTTGACACTTCCACGAATGCTAGCCAGTTATTCTTTAGAATGCTGCTCAATTGGCGTTTATCTGATATTTCCTCATGATTAAATTCATGTTATTCATTGTTTGTAAGACCGTCACAGTAGTGATATTGTGTCCTTCTCAGTGGAGGCACGATGCCAGTTTGTTCCACTATGGTGATATTAACTTTGATCACTTGATGAAGGTGGAGAACTGCTACTTTTTAATCTTATCCTTGGCAACATTGAAGAGTCTTACCTAGGTCTACGGGCACACTATGCTTAATTAATTTTTCAGTCTTTCAATAGACCTTTGAAGTCCTGTATTTAGTTCCAGGGAATACCAGAATAATTAAAGACATAGTTCTTGCCATGTGGTGATAAACTCAAAAGTATTTACAACAAGCTGTGAAAAGCGCAATGGCAAATGTCTACAAGTTATATAGGAGTGAAAAAGCAACTATCTGTGCCTTGAAAGGGAAAATGACTAAAAACACGTCACAAAGACTGGTGACAATTTAAGTTGGGCCTTGAAGAACAAATAAGCTTTCACCTGGTGAAGGAGGGCCTTGATAAGCAAAACCAAAACAAGGTAAGCATGAAAATATTTGATGTAATTAAGGAATAATGAGAGGTTCAGTGTAACAGGTGCATGTGAGAGAGTGACTAAAAACAAGATAGAGTGAGGCCAACATATGGAGACTATTTTCTGTCATAATTATAAGTTTGGAGTTTACCACACAGATGTAAGAACCCATGGAAGAGTTTTCATGGCAGAGAATAAAATGTTCTATTCCTTTTTATTTATTTATTTATTTTTTTAAGAAAGACACCTATGGTGGCAATAGAGAAAACAGACTACAGTGGAGACAAATGCATATTTGAGAACTTTTGAAATGTGAACCAGTTGCAATAGTCCAGGTAAAAGATGATTAGATCCTAATCTGAAAAAGAGTCATCCTACTCAGAGTGTGGTGGTGATAACACTAAGGTCAAGGGTTCAGATCCCCACACTAGCCAGCTGCCAAAAAAAGAAAAAAGAAAGAAAGAAAAAGAGGTGCCCTAGAATTAAAGGCAAATCATGAATACATAAATTTTCAAGGGGCTTCGATGCTCAGTTTAGAATCATCTCAGTTCTTAAAACTGGATTAATTGAATAAATTGGAGCCAAGAACTGACATAGTTGGATAAAAGGTAGAAATTCAGAAAAGAATAAAAAGCAAAAAAATGTACTTGAGTTTCTGTGTTGGTGAGAACCAGTCAAAGATAGATTCTTTACAGATACAACTCAATTTTTCATGACTAACATAGTGATAGCAGTTAACTCAGTGCATCAATTATATTATGTATATAGGTGAGCACACATAGTCCTTCATTGTACCTGGTTAGGAAGAATTATATAATTGGCCATAATATCCAAAAGCACCTGTCAATTTCTAACAACCTGTTTCTACTGAATAAACTATTGTCAACTAAAACAATTCATTTAATGTGGTTTTAGTTATTGTTGCCACTATTTGTCAATAAATTTTAAAAATCTGTTCTTAAGTGATATGTTCATTTTCTGATAGTTAATGGATGCATATCCATTTTGTCTTTTCCAAATATGAATTAGTGGCAAAAAGAAAGGAATCCATTCTGTTTTGATATTCTGGTACTGCCTGTGTTATTGTCACCCAAATGATGGAAAAGATAATGTTATCCGTAAAAGAGAGTAGAGAAACTGTCCCTCTATCCTTGAGAAGTAAACTGCCATGTTGTGAGAGGACCAACAACTGCAGGCAGCCTCTAGAACTGATAGAAGCACCCCCCAGCCAAAAGACACCAGGAAAACAAGGGCATCAGTCCTACAAGCATAAGAGCAAGAATTCTGCCAACAACCTGATAGAGTTTGAAAGTAGATCTTCCTTATTTGAGCCTCTGATGACACTAAAGCACTGGCTAACACCTAGATTTCAGCCTAGTGAGGCCCTGGAGCAGAGAATCCAACTATACTGTACCCAGACTCCTTACCCATGAAAGATGTGAAATAACAGACGTGTGTTGTTTTAAGCTGTAAATTTGAGGCAATTTGTTATGCAGTGTAGAAAACTAATACCTGGAAGTGTGTTGCTGCAGCAGAACAGCTTTGAAACTGGGCAGTGGGTGGAGGCTCGAGAAATTTTGAGGAGCATGACAGAGAAAGCCTAAATCACCTTGAACACACTGTTAGAAATATCGACTTCAAGAACACTACCACTGGGCAAAATGTGTTACTGGAAGCTAGAGAAAGGGAGATCTGTGTTATGTAGTGGTTGGATGTTTAGTGATATTGTCTCTGCAGTTATGTGGAAAGCAGAACTTGTAAGTTATAATTTGGTTATGCTGCTAGGGAGATTTTCAAATAAAATGTTGAAGGTGCTACGTGGTTTCTTCTTACTGCTGATGGTACGATGTAAGAGGAAAGTGATAGATTGAGTGATGAAGTATAAAACAAAAAGCAGCCAGAACTGGATGATTTGGGAAATTCTTGGTTCTTCCACATGGCAAAAAACGCTAAAATTAAGAGATGTACTGTTACGAAAGCATACTCGAGAAAAAAAGGCTAAAGTTGTAACTGTGCAATCTTTCGATAAAACTTCAGATCAAAAAGTCAGGGTATTCAGTCACATGAATGGCTGCTTCAAGAAAGTAAGGGTGTCACATACAGATCCTCTCAATCTGACCATAGGGCCTCTAGAAAGCTTAAGGACATTGTCCCTCAGCCATATCTGTAGGAGGTAGAGAGAGGAGAAAAAAGATTATCTCAAAAAGATCTGTAGGATGACTTTTGTTTAGTGGAGCAAACTCCTCTAAGATCCAGAGAAGACTCTCAAAGGTCCTGAGAAAATTATTTCAGCAGAAACACTTCCAGCCTTGACTGAAAGGCACAGAGAATAAAAA
>NW_007728561.1:238907-239607 GCF_000696425.1 Galeopterus variegatus
TGAGAAAATTATTTCAGCAGAAACACTTCCAGCCTTGACTGAAAGGCACAGAGAATAAAAAATAAAAGGAGGTTACTGGACCCCCAAAATTCTACTGACACAAAGTAGGATAATAAAACTACTCAGCTACATACATGCACTACCTTTCATGAAAAAAGAATAACTCAAAGGGCAGAACCAAGGACCAGAGGATGGAGCCAAGAGCCATGGAGAATCATCCATAGGCCTTGAAACCTAATGAAAGTACTCAGGCTGGAGTTTGGCCAGATGAATTCCTAACAGCTTTGGACTAGTGACGCCCTTTCCATCCCCATTTCCCACCTTTTTGAACTAGAACGTCCTTAGCTATTATCCTATGTCCTCCCCAGCATTGTATGTTTGGTGTGTTGGAGACAGTTCCACAGACTGACTGATGGAGAAGAATCGTGCCCCAAGAACTGTGCTTAATGGATTACACTGAGGAACCTCATTCACACATGGACCTGATTTACACATGGACGTTGACACTTTGGGCTTTGAGCTGATGCTATAATGGGATGAGATGCTTGGGAACCTTGGAAGGGGGTGAATATATTTTAAATGTGGGAGGAATATGAATCATTGGGGGCCAGAGGGCCATTTGTAGCATACAGATTCTAAGGTAACCCTAATGTTGGCACCTCAGAAAAAACCTCTCCTGGAGTGTGGGTGGGACCTGTGG
>NW_007728561.1:240329-278624 GCF_000696425.1 Galeopterus variegatus
GGTAACCCTAATGTTGGCACCTCAGAAAAAACCTCTCCTGGAGTGTGGGTGGGACCTGTGGCTTGTTTCTAACCAACCAGAATATGACAAGTTGATGGGAGAAAAGTGTGTGTGTGTGAGAGAGAGAGAGAAACAGAGAGACAGAGAGAGAGAGAGAAATGTCTTCACTTTTGGATTTCGACTTGTTTCTAACCAACCAGAATATGACAAGTTGATGGGAGAAAAGTGTGTGTGTGAGAGAGAGAGAGAGAAACAGAGAGACAGAGAGAGAGAGAGAAATGTCTTCACTTTTGGATTTCTTCACTGTATTAAATAAAACAAATTTAAGAAAAAAGGTATAACTTCTGAAAGCTTTCCTATTCATCTGCCACTTATTTTGGCTTCATTTAAACACCCCAATTTGCTGTCCCTAAATTTTAGTGCCTATGTTCTTTACTTTTTCTCCTCTCACCTTCCCTTTCAATGGCAGCCCCAAACTCTATCTTTAATAGGAAAGGGTTGGGTGATCTTTTATTAACATATGTTTCTAGACCTAAGAAAATTCTATATGTAAAAAGGTATTTATAAACCCAATTTAATAAAAAGGAGCATATAGCTATTGCTCTGCACCCAGAAATGCCAAACCAGAGAGCTCAAAACCTGGTAGGACATTCTAACCTGAATCCATCTCACCTCTTCATTTTTCTCTAAGCTAATAGAAAATTTGTTTAAAAATCTCTGTATCTTTAACTAGACCTTTCTTCGGTTATATCTTCTGACTTATCATTTAATCTACTAGTTTTCAAATACAGTCCATCAATGTTGCATCTTTTTTCTTTTTTTGTCCTGACTGTTCTATAGGGATCCAGGGTCAGTCTGAGGGCAGATTTAAACTCACCAGCAATCTGAAAAAGATAAAAACTTTTCTTCAAAAGCGGGTTATCTAGAGGATACGAAGTCCCCACATTTTTGTATAAAAGAAATTCCTGTACTAAATACACAACGAAATTAATTATAACAAGGAGAACAAATTTGGTTTGGAGTATTCCAAAAATCCCAGCTTAGCTCTTCTTTCATGTGAGATAAGATGTTAGAAAAAGGAATGTCTGATATACGTATTGTGGTTCTTTCTCTGTGCCATATTTCATCTGAACCACCTTTTTATTTTTTTGTCTTCCTCTTAGGACAATTTTATCACATCTTCCATCATCCCTCATTTAAATATTTCTTGCCAAAATGCATACAATAGCAATTTGATACACCTCATTATTCCAACTTTCTTATTCCCGAACCCAAATTTGTTCCTGCTAAAAAAAAGGCCTGGATTCCTTATGTGAAATAAAGTGTAAACCCGATACAAGGTTCTAGAACTCTCACAAAATCTTAGTAATCTTAAGCAGACCTGGATTTCTATTACTATTTTGGGAGCATACCAAAAAGCTAAAGTAAAGTATAATAATAATTATTAAGCACCGTCGTGGGTAGCATCTTTATTTATATAATTTGCAAACATGGAACATTCATAGCGAACATCATATTTAGGTGATAGTTAATAATAAAAACAAATCCTTCAAAATAAGGCATAAAATTCCAATAGCAATCCCAGATGTTCTGACATTCTATTACTATTATTGCAGATATCTCAAAGTAGCATTTAGACTCATCACTACTTTGAAATAATGATAGTTATTAGATCCACCTGTAGATCTTATTACTCAATATGTTAATAAGAAAGTATATAAAATACTATAACAAACATTTTGATAACTGTATTTTAATGTAATTTTTCTTCATAATCTTGCATATTTTTCTTTATGCATAAATGCATATGCATATTTTGAGAAAGGTCCATAGGCTTCACTTGATTGCCAAAGAAGGGGTCCCTGGCACACACAAAATATATTAAGACACCCTGTTTAAAACATCCATTTCATCTAAGTTAGATTTATTGTCATAAAGTTATTCATATATTCTTATTATCCTTTAATACCTGTAAGATCTGTAGTGATATTCCCTCCTAATTCCTGATATCAAGATAATATATATCCCTCTCTTTATTTCTTGACCACTCTAACTAGGAGTTTATCAATTTTGTTAATCTTTTAAAACAACAAGGTTTTATCTTTATTACATTTCTCAATTGCTTTTCTGCTTTCTATTGGTGCTATACTTTTCTTAGTTTCTAATACAAGCATTTTAAATCCATAAATTTCCCTCTAAATACTGTGTTGACTGCACTACATGGATGTTTATAATTTTGTATTTTCATTATTAGCTACTCAAAATATTATCTAAATTCACTAGTGAGTTCTTCTTTCACCTATGCTTATTTAGAAGTATGTTTTTTTACTTTCCAAATTTGGGGGGATTTTCTAAATACCTGATATTTTCAATGAATATAGAAGTCTGGCTTGACAGTTTTCTTCCAGTGTCTTAAAGGTGTTGTTTCACTGTTGTATTAGTCAGTTTCTGTTGCTTATAACAAAATTCCCCGAACTGGATGATTTATAAGAAAACGAAATCTATTGCTTACAGTTTCAGAGGCTGGGAAGTCTACAGTCCAGGGAACACAACTGGTGAGGTGACTGTACAGCAATGCAAGGTGTCACATGGCATGAATGGAAGAGCAGAGAGAAAGAGACTCTCACAAACTCTCCTTTTAAAGCCCTCAGAACCACGCCCCTGACAGCCATTCTTAATCCATTCACTATGTCATGGTTGTACAATCTAGTCACCCCTTGAAGTTTCCACCTTTCAATTACCATTATAGGATTTTCCACCCTCTTTACACTGTCACAGATGGGACTAAGTTTTGGAGGGACATCAATCCACAGCAACTGTTTTCTGGCCACCGTCACTTCTGATGATAAGTCATTTGTATTCTTGTTCCCCTGTATGTAGTATGTCTTTTCTATTGTTTGAATGTCCCCTCCAAGGCTCATGTTATAACTTAATCCCCATCGTAACAGTATTAAGAGGGCGGAAAATACAACTATGTTATTCAAAAGGTGGGGCCTTTAAGAGGTGATTAAATCATGAGGGCTGTGCCCTCATGAATGGATTGATCCATTCGTGGATTCATGGATGAATGGGTTAATGGATGAATGAGTTATCATGGGAGTAGACTGGTGGCTTTATAAAAAGAGGAAGAAGCACATTAGCATGCTCTTGCCCTCTTACCATGTGATGCCCTGTGCTGCCCTGGGCTCTGCAGAGTCCCCATGAAGACGAAGGCCCTCATCAAGCCTTAGATCTATAAGAAATAAATTTTGTTTCTTTATAAATTACCCAGTTTCAGGTATTCTGTTATAATCAGCAGAAAACTAAGACAGTCCTCTTTCTCTGGTAATATTTGCTCTTCACTTTTAGTTTTTAGCAATTTGAACATAATTTGCCTAGGTGTAGTTTTATTTGTGTTTTTTCACCAGTGAAATTCTTAAACCTATAAATTAAGGTCTTTTAAGCCATTATTTGTCATATATTTTTCCACTCCAACTAATTATATGTTAGACTTTCTGATACTGTCCCACAGATATTGAGGATCTGTTGTTGTTTAATTTTTAATCTTTATTCTTTCTGTTCTTCAGATTGAATAATTTTTATTGATCTACTTTCAAGTTCAAGGATAATTTATCTTCTTCAATCTTGTGTGAAACTTCCCATATTTTTTAAGTCCAGACATTTTATATTTCATTTCTATAATTTACGATTGGTTATTTTTCATAGTTTATATTTTTGGCTGGCATTTCCTATTTGATGTTTCATTTTGGAAATATTTTCCTTTATATTCTTGAACATAGTTATAATAGCTGCTTTAGATTCCTTATCCAATAATTCCAACATCTGGGTCACCTAAGAGTCAAATTTTATTACCTTTTCTCTTGAATAAGGGTTGTAGTCTCCTGTTGTTTTATGTGTCTAGTAATTTGAAATTATATCCTGCCCATGATACATTGTAAATATGTATTTTATCTTTTGAGCGATATATTATAAAGACTCTAGATTCTCTTACAGTCCTCCAAAAATATTGTGGGTTTTTGTTTGTTTGTTTTTTGTGTTTTTTTGTTGTTGTGTTGTTGTTGTTTTAGCAGGCAGATAATTTGGCTGAACTCAAATTCCAAGCTTTGTATCCCTTGTGGAGTGAAGCATCTGAAATCCTGTTCAATTATTTTAAACTTAGCTACTCTCTGCATCTGCAATTCATGGGTCAGCCAGAGATGGTAGCAGATTTTATGCTCAGAATTTGGGATACCCATCTGTTGATTTTCTCCTTTCCTGTATTTTCTCCCTGTATTATTTCCCTAGGGCTGCCATATAAAAGTATCACAAACTGTGTGGCTTAAAAGAAGAAATTAATTTTTCTCATAATTCTGAAGACTAGAAGTCCAAAATCAAGGGATTTGGCAAGGTTGGTTTCTTCTGGAGACTCTGAAGGAGAATCTGTTCGATGCCTCCCTCCTAGTTTCTGATGGTTGCCAGCAGTACCTGGCATTCCTTGGTTTGTAGCTGCATGCTCCAGTCTCTGCCTCCATATTCCCATGATCATCTTCCCTCTGTGTGTCTGTGTTCACACTGCCCTCTTCTTATAAAAATATCAGTCATTGTATTAGTTCTTTCTAATCTAGTATGTCCTCCACTTTATTATATCTGCAAAGACTGAATTTCCAAGTAAGGCCACATTCAAAGATTCTGGGCAGACATGAAGTTTTAGTGGACAATATTAACCCAGTACTTTCCCTCATTTACAGTTGTTGTGGCAGCCTCAAACTCTGTCCTCTGAGTCTTCAAACCATTAAGACAAGATTTTATCCAAGTTTTAGCTGTGCTTTGCATCACTGAGTGGTCCTGCCTTCAGGCAAAAAAACCTCAAAACCAGAAACTCTTAAGAACTGATCCTTTATTCCAAGAATCAAATTCCCTACAGATTTTGACTGCTTTTTATTAACTGTACCATGCCTTTGGTAGTTGTCTTTTTAAATCTTCTTTTCCATAGATTACTTCTAGTTACTTTCGGTGGGAAGGTTGGTCTAACAGAAACGACTTTATCACAACCAGAGTGGAATCATTTGTTTTTCTAACCAATTAAATAAGAAAAAAATGATATTAAGAATTAATATTTTGCTGCATGTTAAATAATGTATATAAATTATGTTATGTTTTAAAACTATTATTTTATCTTTAATATGTTAAATTATTTTTCCACATTAGACAGCCAAATGTTTTGCTGATAGTGTCATATAAATAAAATATTAATAATAGTAACATTTATTATTTAATGTTTCAATTTGTCTCCTAAATGCTTTATATGTATTATCTCAGTAAATCTTTACATCAACACTACAACTTATGCAGTAGTCTTACAGATGAGTAATTCCCATTTTGCAAATGAGTGAACTGAGGCCCAGGAAGGTTAAGTAATTTGTCAAAGCTACACAGGTAGTGTATGATAGAATGAAAGAGAACACGCATATAACCACTATATTATTAACCACAGAAAATTTGTTATATGTAAGGTTGCATTTGTCTAATTTTGCCTAATTTCTTAATGTGTTGTATAAAGTAAATCATAAGCAAGTAAATCATAAGCAAATAATCATAAACATTGTAATTATAGGATTTATTAATTATAATAGCTCAATTTCAAAATCAAAGTTTATTTCAAAATGTTTGATTTTTTTAATATGTATGATTGACATATCAGATATTCTTTACACATTAAAGCAAGCTCCAGGAATCTCAGACTTGAACATTCTCCATTTTAATTTCTTATCTGCAAGGCAAGAAATCAATTCAATCTAATCAACTGTTGGATACTTTGCAACTAGTTACATCATATTTTATGTTAAAACTTTAGTTTTACCATTAAAGAAAATTCTCTCTCTCTCTCTCTCATTCTGTCTCAGCTGTTTGCTCTTATCATAAACATGACATGCTATAAGATATGAGCAAGTGTGTACTTAAGCAAAATAGTTATTTCCTTAACTTGACTCACCATGGCACCCTAGAGATTAATACTGTTACTGATTTCACAAGTCTCCTGTGCATGTGAATTTCCATGACATTCTATTCAACTGGGGTAACTAAGAAGAAAGAACAATGTCCCTCTATACAAGGTGGGTTTTGCATTGTCCCACACATAGCCTGCTGATGGCTGTGGGATGGCAAAGTCATCTTCATTAGACGGAATTTAATAGTGAATCAAAGTTCTTGTGGAGAATAGACTGATCTAAACTTTAGCCTCCCTTGGGTCCTGCTGAAAGATTAGAGGGAAAGAGTAGGGCCTTAGTAAGTTGAATGTATCAGATTATTTTTCACTAATAGTTCTCTTGTAAAACTCTGAAAACCACCTAGTTTAACCCTTTAAAAAAAAGAGAGAGCAAAAGGACTAGGATGGGGGAGGAAAAAACTCAGTATACCACGGGCATTGATTTCACTGATTTCTGAGACGTGCTGTTATCCCTGTAGCAAGTTCCACAGTTTTGAGTATGCACACATGATCAAAATTTGTCCATCAAAAGTAAAGCAGTTTTCTTACTACATACAAGTACAATAATCCATATCAACTGCCACAATGCCATAACATTAATAATTTATAACATCTAATTGCCATTTAGTTTTGCTTTTAGTTTTGTTCTATGATTAGAGATTCTAAAACTCAATCTAAGGATGCAGTTCTTTGATAAAATCTTTTCAAAAATATTAGGAATCCTGGAAGAGTTAATGGTGGGAAAAAAAGGAGGAGCAGCATGGGTAAAATGTGTCAACCAGCCCCTGTACAGCAGGATCAGACATAGTTAACAAGAAAAAAGGAAGGAGAAACAAATGTGTTAGGTGATCTTTAGTCTAAAGAAATCTCTGTTGGGCAACTGGGCATTTTGCTCCTTGCCTTTTATTTCCAACTTCCTTTCAAAGAATTCGTTAAGTGAAAAGAGAGATGGTGGCAGCTCAGTATATCAAAGCTCAGTTATCAGTTGGCTTATTCTAGTATCTTTAGTCTTTTGTGGATGCCTTATGATGTGTTGTGTGGTAACACTGGAAAGTCAATCTTATACCAGTGATTGCCACATAAATGTTAAGGAGTCTGCACAAAAAATCACAAAATAGAAATTGTTACTCTCTCGGGTATAAAGTGGCACTGATAAGAATTAATGTATACAAAAACATTTGGATAGGTGTCTTTTTCCTTTTGAGGGAGGGGAGTGGAGAAAGGATTGATTTATCTTTCAGTAGGGTGAGAAGGAAGGTGTAAGAGAAGGAAAAGGCATAATGGAGACTTTTCCATGATCAGCTCTTCAGTACTAGCTACGAGCATGCATCCAAGTTAATGACAAAAAATAAATAAATAAAAAGCTTACTACCACTACAAAGAAATCCATTTCTTTTTATGTGACATTTTTATTTTTAAAAACTCGTAGGAACTATTAAAAAGTAAACCTCACTTTAAAATTAAAGCACACCTTTTGGGAGGCAAATGTCGTACTTTCATTAAATCTCTAATACATAGACTTTAGAAAGTTTTGAAAGATAGTGTACTAGTCAGGGTCTCCATAGTCAGACACGCTCCTCTGGGTCCTGAAGAGAATGAATTGGAGGTACTGTTTTCAGAGGTGAGGGCAAGATTAAAGGTACCAGTAAGAGATGAGTCAGCCAGAGACTAGAAACAGCAGGAACATGTTAATGTCCCTGAGGCTACCGGGCAAGTGAAGGAAGCAGTGTTTCCAGACCAAGTGGGAGCTCTGCCACGTGAGAGGCACAGCCACAGAGCCAAAGCCAGAGGGAACAGGGAAGGAATACCCTGACCTCTTTCTCCTCCCATCTGCTTATTTTCTGCTGTGCCTCTCAGTAGCCAACCCCTAACAAAAGCCAGAGGACAAATGAATTTGGTGATGGAGTCAGCACTGCTCCTTCCACAGGCCTGGGGCACGAATAAGCAAAGACAGGAAGAAAACTGATGGGGGTTCAAACGCAGAATGACCAACCAAGATATTGAATGAGAAATCACTTCCTACATAGAGAAGAAGAGAAAGCCTGAATCAGACTTCAATTCATGAGGAGCCATTTCCCATGACTAAAACTGTATTCCTGACTGTAGCCTCAGTAATGCTCTCCTAACTGTGATGGAACACAGATTTAATACAATTCACTATTAGGAAAGAGCATGGTTTAGAAAGAGCATGCAACCCCCACCAAAAAAATACAAGGGTGCTTCAAAAAGTTTGTGGATAAAATAGAATTATAAAATAATATGAATCTTCCCGTGAACTTTTTGAAGTACTCTCGTATGTGGGAAGGTTTTCTTCATGGACTTTATGCACAGCAATGACAGGTGTAATCTGTTTTATTCTAGTTAGCCGCACTGATTTTTATCTTTATTTTGGTATTTCTATATGATGCAATGTCTTTATTTTGTCATATCTGCATGAGGTAGTATGATGTATTTTCTTCAAAATCACTTTCATCAACTCCTTGGAATGTTTCAACATGGGGCAGCATTATGTATTGATTTTAGTCTGAAAATCTTCTCTTAACAGGGAAGAACACACTGCAATGACATTAACATTTATGTGAAATGCTTCCTCAGGGGAAAGAACATACATCATTCATTACAACATTTAAAAGCTGCAAGAGACTTTAAAGATCAAGTCTAAAACCTTTATTTTACAAGTGAGGACAAAAATCTAGAGATAGTTGTAGTTTCTCATAGCAACACATTGCTGGTTTTTAGCAAAGATAAGATCCCACAGGTTTTCTGACTCTCCATCAGGTTTTCCCACCTTCCAATGCCACAATTCCCACTTATATTCCTACTATATTGTAGTATTGATTATACACGAGGTCTTTAAAAAGTTCGTGGAAAGATTTGTACTATTTTTAATTCTATTTTTTCTCAAACTTTTTGAAGTACACTTGTATTTCAAGGAAATAATAAATTCCATACTAAAATTGCCACTACAAATGTGTACTGAAAAGGTGTAACTATCACCTTAATATTTCTCAGCCAAGGTTTGAAGACACCATACAGGATAGAAAGGGGTGTCTTCATGGACATGCCAGAATCTGGCACTGCCTGTACTCAGCATCTCACTGTGGATCATGATCCTGGGATCTATGACAAACCCACTGGACAACTGTGCATTCAGACACTCAGCTTCTCTTGGCCTCGACTTTTCTCCAATGAACTCAGTTCATTATTTTACAAGACCTATAAAAGAAAGAATTTTGCCTATGTTTTTCTCAACTCCATGAAACAAATTTTCAGAGCTCAGAGGGAGATCCCTGGATGTAAATCAACTTATTTGATCTTTGTTTCTGTCTTATACTTTCACTATCACACTCCACTGATTACTTAATCTGATTATTACTATTTCTATTTCCTTTTTAGTGTCTACAATTTTTGTCCATGCTGTTACTTTATTATATTTTCCTGCAGTAAGCGATGACATATAAACAGAAAGCCCAACCTTTCAGGCAGGTGTATGCTTACCATGTGCTTACAGCTAGGTCACTGAAAGTCCATGCAAATTAGGGCACTTTGCTGAGCTGCAGAATTTCATCTGCAGTAGCAGGTGTGTTGAAGAAGAGAACTGTAAATGACTGGGTTTGAATGATGGCTGTTGATGTTTCTCTATGCTTTATTCTTGCAGTTCACCTAATGGGTCATGTTATGGACATCTGAACTCTACAAAAATGGTCACGGAAACCTGTGTCTAATGTTCCACTAGATGGGGCATTGATCTTCTTAGAACAGAAGATCACCAAGAGTTCTGCCACCAGTCCTCTCAAAATAAAGATTTTCAAATTTTATTAACAAAATAATTATTCAAGGAGCACAGGAATATAAGTTATTTGGCAATTGGCAACAAAAGCTTAGGAAAGATTATAAAAGTAAAATAAATCAATGTAAATTAAAGTAGGGGGTATTCGGCATGTATTTAAATAAAATCTCTGAAGTAAAAATAATATTATGTTGTTTAAAATACCCATCTGTAAAGATTTTAAGAAGTGAAATAGATACACATCTTTCTAGAATATCTTAACTTCTTGCTTTTTATAAAGCAGGAGTTTGGAAAATCTGTAGTTCCCAAATGCTTATTTAGTGGACTAGCATCAGTCTGTGGCAAAGATTTAACCAGTATATACTGAAAAGAGAAAATAATATTAAGGACAAAGTAAAGTGTATATGCGGGTGTGGGTGTGTGCATGTATGAGCGAGAGAGAGAGAGTTATCTGTAAAATTGCCAACCTTCCTTTTCCAGGGAAGACCCTACCTTCCTCTGGAATTTTGCCACTCTTAATTTTGGAGAGTTAAAAGATTATGGTAATAAATGATAGCTGTTTTTTTTTTTTTTTTTTAATGTCCTTACTTAACAGCAAGTACCCATGTTGGTACCCTCCCCAATTAGCTGTTTTTTTTTTTTTTTTTTAATGTCCTTACTTAACAGCAAGTACCCATGTTGGTACCCTCCCCAATTTTTAAAAAATTTAGTTTATTGATCTGTAAAATGTGCACATCTAGTGCTACAGACTGAATGTTTGTGTCCCCCCCATCCCCACCCAAATTCATATGTTGAAGCCCTAATTCTCAATGTGATGATATTTGGGAGGTAATTAGGTCACAAGAGTAAAGCCCTCATAAATGGGATTAGTGCCCTTATAATAAAAGGCATGAGAAATCATCTCTCTCTTCTCCATATGCAGCCATCTACAAGCCAGGAGGAGGGCCCTCACTAGGCATTGAATCTGCCGGCACCTTGATCTTCAACTTGCCATCCTCCAGAACTGTGGTAGGAATTGTCTGTTGTTTAAGCCACCCAGTCTCTGATATTTGTTATAACAACCCAAGCTAACTAAGATATCTAGAAGGTTCTCATGAGCCCTATAATGTTGAAGCTTATTCTACAGAAGTACTGGACAATCAAATGAAGCTGAACTAATCTTATTCTGATTTATTATAACTACCATTAATTCCAAGTGCTGCTGACAACCAGAAGATACCAATTCCTACCAATCTGAAAGTAAATCAGAAATTTTTAATCTTATTAAAAAATACTCATACCTAGTTGGATTTTCCTCATTGTTCTCACTCTTATCTCATAACCTTTTTAACTTTCTCCTTACTCTTCAACATGCCCTCTCAGCTGCCTTTTCTATCAAATATTGAAATTGGAATTTTTCTAATGATTTCAAATCAGTATACACTGCTTATATTTATATTACCCACCAGAGCAATCCTTAATAACTTCTAACAATCATCCCCAAACCTCTTGCACTGGAGAATTAAAGCCACTGGCAGAGGCACAGGACAGCGCGTGTATGAGACAAGAGAGTAGTTTTGATGATTTTTTGGGAAAAAAGAACTGAACCTCCAATATAAAGAAATATCTCCAATTTCACTACTCCACAATAATACCATTGAGCCTTTTTTACATATTCACTGGCATTCATTTACACAAAATTCTTGACAGGTGAAGAAAAGAATGAGAAGCTCTATGCATGCTTAGCCTAGGCTCTACTGGTCAGTGGAGGGCCCTGACCGTCAGTCTCCTAGTGCCTGACAGAGCAGTAAAGGCTTTGGATTGGCTTAATTCCTTGGGCTGAAAGTTCTTACAAAGCAACCCTGCACCTCTCTCTGAGTCCGTGGATGGCTTACACAGGGCTGGAACTAGGGTGAGGCAAATGAGGCACCTAGGGCACAGTATTTAAAAAAAACACTCACTCTCAGGTCCTGCAAGTGCAGCAGCGGCACCATGAGACCTCGCCTCCTTCAGTTTTGCACTCTAGGTGCCCTCTGTGCCTCATCTTCATCCTGGTCCTGAGCCCCACACTTTAATGGATTTGGGATTTAATAGCCAAATCCCAAACAATAGAAGGGAGGATGGTGAGATTTATCCCTAGTGTAGGTAAAGGAAGGGGAAGAATGAACTTAAGAGTGGTGCCTGGTGAAGAATGAAAGGACCTTCCCCACTTGTGTGTGAGGAAGAGCACAAGAAAGCCACACTCTTTTCATACTTTCCATGCACGTTTCACAGTGTCATTTCCTACAATATCTTTTCTTTATAGCCTTCCTGTCAACAGGAAAACAAACCACCTCTTTAAAAATGATTCAAAAGGTGTCATTTTTTTGAAACTGTGTTCTCAACCCTACCTCCTCTGCCCTTGAGAATTGTTACATCATAATCAGCAAATCCCTTCAGCCTTAATGTTTGTGCATTTTCTGCACTTTCTTGAAATGAAGATCTTCCCCTGGAGTCTATTCTCATGTTAGTCTGCTTTCTTCTGAGTAACAGACCTCAGGATGGGATTCAAGGACAAGGATTTTCTCAGGAGCAATGCCTGTGTGAGAGAAAATGGGAAGTCAGCCAGAAAGGCAGGGAGGGCCATTAACTGTGCTGCAAGACTGACATGGAGTGAAAGAGAGAAAAAGGAAAGGTTGAGAGGAAGCACCGTAGACTGTCATACATACTAAGGAGGAGTAAGCAAGGCCATTACGGGGGTCCTCAAGCCCAAATTGGCCATCATAGCATGCCCATGTCTCCCTAGAGTTGTCTCACCTTAGTATTCAACTCAGTAGTGCCAGGGCAGCCTGTGGGAAGCCTGGCGTTGTGCCAGAGCTCAGCAGCTGGGTCCCTTGGTTAATTCATCTCATTGTAGTTGGAGGTCCATGAAGCACCTTCTCATGGCCACTACGACTCTACTTGTGGCTTTTTACTCTTTCACATCTCTTGTACCTCCAAATAGGACTGGTGTCTCTTGCTCCCCTGATACAACTTTTGGACCATGACTTTTCTAGTTTCTTTCTAAGAACAATATAAAACCTAAAATTGTAAAAAAAATCTAGTTGTAATAACTTAAGTTTTCTAAGGTTTTTTAAACAATTGTATTTTTCAGATTTCTTATTAGTTGGATTAAAGTCAATCAAGTTTTTAAATTTTTTATTAGTAAATCATGATTTTGTTCTGCTTTTATGTGCTCAATTTTCAATATGCTGCAGCACAATAAAGAGGAAAGAAAAAGAGTTTATACCTACTGCCAATTTGTCTTAAAAAATGAACCTGATTGTCACAAATATTCCTTAAGTACCTCAAATTACCAATTGGCCTTTACCATACATCCAAGCAGATTTATTATGTATTACCAGTTCATTCTTTTAACAAAAAAACCCCTCATCTTTAATGTCCTATATGACACTGTTTTCTTAACTTTTTTAGTTTACCATGAAAAAACTGTGTAAAAATTAAGAAGATGAAATGGCTGGCGGATCATGTTAACCAGGACAAAGCGTAATCATATGACACTGTTTTCTTAACTTTTTTAGTTTACCATGAAAAAATTGTGTAAAAATTAAGAAGATGAAATGGCTGGCGGATCATGTTAACCAGGACAAAGCGTAATCTCACAAAAAACTTTAACATGCACAAAGTCAACCTGAATCCATTTACCTGAGAGAAGAAAGAGAGTTGAAGTACCTGATGCAAGAAATCTAGCAAGCAACATGAACCCAGCACAATTAGAAATATAGCAGAAAGAAAGCATGCAATTGGCTGTAACTAACCATCTCTCCAAAGAAGAATTACTTTGAACTCCAATCAAGACAGCTCTGTCTTGTATACTGGGGGCTCATGGGAGTATTACTAATCCTCTAATTCACAATAGCAGACCTCATTGTAGTAGCCTCCCATACGACATGGCTCTGACTCGGCTGTAGAAATTTACTTACTGTGTTTCAGGCTGATTAGAGTAAGTTTGCAGGGGTAATTTTACTGAAATTCAAGCTAACCTAAAGCCAAAATATACTATTTTAAATAAAGCCTAATATGCTATTTTCCTTACCAACTGAGCAGGAACCAAGGCCAATTCTGATTTGTCATAGAGCTTGGTATATTGATTATGTTCCACGAAGCCAAATAATAAACATCTTCTAAATTATTTCACATAAGAAATATACTTCACATACACAAGATTTCACTGAAAAGAAGCAAGGCACTTTTTCTTCTTTCTTCATCTCTAAATTAATAAATATTTACTAAATACACATGATGTTCAGAACACTTTGCTAATTGTTGAATTTAGGTTGGGGGTAGAAAATATTAATGGTTTTTCATTGTACCTTTTGAATATTTTTATCGTATTTTTGTTCGTTAAACATAGCCTAGGTTATTTTTCAAAACGTTATCTTGCAAATAGTTTCTTACATAAAAAGAAAATATATTCTTCTTATAAGTAATCTTATGAAAACTTGTGATATTTTTGCCTTTCTAGAGAAAAAAAAATGCCAGTTGTCTTCCTTTTGGGGGAAGACATACTCTTTCTTTTCTGGAATATTCATTCATACTATATTCTAGTTGCTGAATCTCTGATTTTACATATTTGACCATGTCAAAGTCACAAGTAAATTTACTGAATGGTACCCTGCCGGATATTTCCTTCTCAAAATGTGTCAGTAAAAGTTCCGTTAGGAAAACAGCTAAGAAAGCAGAAATTTCTCTAGATATTGCAATCAGGAAAGTCAAGTAATTCTTAGAAAAATGGCTCAGAGGCTGCTGCCAAACCTCCCATCTACAGAAGCCCACATATCTGCTTGCTGCTGTTAGATAAAAGAAAAAACATGGCTTCCACTTCCAATCCACCTTGCGGATCTTGACATGAATGGATTTGCTAGCAGAATTTATCACAGACCACAGCTGGAAGTGATTCTGGGAATGTCATTTCCAAGCGTCCTGCCACCCTATGAAAGAAGAACATAGAAGCGGAGAAATGATGCTGAATTGCCAACAGATAATGTAGGAGGTAAGATTAAAGCAAATTATTTTCTAGTGGTATTGGCCAAAGAGTTTTAAGCTGTGATTCAACGGCTTATCTTACAATTACTGAGGTGAATGATAGTTATAATATAATCTACTCTCAGTTGTCCATTTAAGACTTTGCTCTTTGATCCTCCCAGTTTTATTTCTTTGACAACTTGTATAGAAAGTCTAAATTTCAATGATTTAACAGATAAAAACCATAAATTAAATTACATTTTTCACGTACTGTGAAATTGTCACACACATACTGTGGATTTCATTGCTCAAGATTCATCCTCATCTTCACATGAGTAACAGCTAGTCAAAATTTGCCTTGCTTTATCTTTTATATCTTTATATCTTTTATATCATCATGTGTATTTATTCTGCTTCCAAAGAAGAGAGGGAGGGTCAAGGGAGATAGAGATGGCTTAAAATAGAAAACACAGAACAAAATGCAATAAAATAATGCCCACCAGCTATTAGTAGTCAGCACCATACTAATAGCTTTACTTTTAATTCATTCAGTCCTGTTAATACTCCCATGGTTTTTAAAGCACTGAGATAGGGATAAAAAGTTAAAAACCAAATAATAGAAATAGAAAATAATTATTAGATCAGAAACCGAGATTCGGGAAAATATCCCAAGTAATCATAAAACTTGTGTCTGAGCTTTTGAGCACTTAAGGCAGAAAGGTTACACCATGAATGCAGGATGCTTTGAGAAAAGTCCCAGGGTGTCAAGGATAGGCTAAGGAACTTGCTCATTTTTTATTAATAAAAAATATAATGTTTGACAAAACATGTTAAATGAGAGCAAAGAAATTATTTGAAAAGGGAAAGACATGGACTAGGGCTTAACAACCTTCAGGTTCTTGTTCTAACTCCCTTTGTGACCAAGGCTGAGTTAATTAAATTTAACTCCACAAACGTTCTGAGAACTTACTAGGTACAAGGCATTATGCTGGAAGTTACTGTGTGGGATGCAAAGATGGTCCCTGCCCTCCAACTGTTGACAGCTATTGGGAAGCAAGTTGAAAATACAGTCAATATAACTCAAGGCAGATTGTGTGCAACTAAAAAGGGGCAGAGGAAGAATTACAGCAGGAGAGACCCCTTTGGGTTGATGAGTGACTGAAGAAATCGTGGAGAGGAAATTCTATCTGAGGTGTAAGTATTCTGACAGATGAAAATGGAGTGAGGGACTTGCCAAAGCAAGCAGCCAGAACGAACAAAGCGAAGAGGTTGAAGAACTTTGTAGAATTATGGCTGGCTGGTTAGCTCACTCAGTATACCCGCACCAGCCAGCTACCAAAAAAAGAAAAAAAAAAAAAAAAAAAAATAAGAGAATTTGCTAGAATTAGACTAGAAACAGGTACCATAAACTCAGATGCCTACAATAATGGAAATGAATGAAGCAGTCCATGTGAAGACTGTGGCCGACAAAAGAATGTACAAGACACCGGAGACATCACTTGTGAAAATGCTGACCTAGTGTTATCAGAGCTTCCAATTATTCAAAAGAAGGTGGAAATCTATAATCTGAGGTAAAACTCTAATCCTTAAATGTTAGCATCTAATTAAAAAAAAAAAAAAAAAAAACTAAAACTAAAGCACTGTATAGGTCAAATAAAACACATTTATAGCCCATATACAGCCCAACAGCCATCCATTTGCAAACTCTAGGTCAGATGCCCTCTACAATTTTACCCAACTAAGGAATGCTAGTTTCAGTCATGAACCCCATTCTCATTGAGCAATATATGTTCATCCTTTTAAATTATGCATATTAAGCAATACCTTAGAAATATTCTTCCTATAAATTATGTCTTTGATTTCTTCCATAAATCACTGTAGAGCTCTTAAGACTTGCATTTGCAAGAGACCTAGAATGAAAAGAGAAAATGACAAGGAGAAAATAGAAAGAAGACCATCAGAAATGCAAATACTTCAGACATTTACCAATGTAACTAACATTTATCAATCTCTAAGCATTGAAGATGGCTGATTTCATTTATTTTTACTAGCTGGGGAGAAAATAGTGAAAATTTTTTATAGTAAAGGTAAGGTTGACTCTTCCAGAATAATAATTACTAGCTACCTTCGAAGAATAATATACCTAATTCATGGAGTTATTTAAAGTCTACTGTAACATACAAAATATCTCCTTGCATTTATGGATATTCTTTGTTATCTCAGAATTTCTTACCAACTAATAATTGCCCCAAAACTGTGTGATCATATCCTTTAAAATAACAGGAAAAATAATAATAATAACAGGGCACATGCCAAGAAATATAATAAATGCCTACAGTAACTTTAGTGCTACCTGGCTTTACAAGCAGTTTTAAAGCATGACTTAAATGCTGCTCCAGTGAAAAATATTTTTTTAGCAAGAAATTTAACAAAAGAAGCAAATAATAATTCAAGCCATTACATAAAGAAAATTTCGATTTTGAATCAAACAAGCCAATGTCAATATTGAATTATCTATGTTAGTAGTTCTGATCACATAGGTCTTATGTCTGTGATCTGCCACCAGGGGAAATCACATTTATCTGAATTTCAAGGTAGGAAAGTGCTCCTCAGGAAAATCACTTTTAATAGGGTTGTTATGTACTCTTAGAAAATATTTCAAACTAGAACTTGGATAGATATTTGAGTTAGGTTTTCCTATTAGTGGTGCTTTTTCAATAACCTAGTAGAGTATCTAATGGAACATAATGAAAAAGATCAACAATAAAATCAATGATTTCAGAAAAAAGAAAAAAACCCACCTGACAACGTTCTCTTTGCTTACAAGTTACCTACCACTTCGCAGAACAAGCACAATAGCATATATGTAAGCATACACACTTTCAGCTTCAGAACAAAGAATAAAAATCTAAAAAGGTAAAAATGAAAATGTGTGCTGTTCTGCTGCAACGTAGCTGAGAGTTATAAAGGCCCTGTGAACAATATTGAGTTTGTGGTGGCACAATCACATCACAAAAGATTTACCTTCACTCTGCAAACTCAATATAGGGCAATAACAGTCTATTACAAGCAGAGCAATACAACATCAAAGGAATGTTTAAAAGAACTAGACAGAACCTTTAAATCAACACAATTGAGTTATCTTTCCCCAAAGGAAGCGCCATGGGAGAGCTCATAGCAGGGTTTTTCAAGAGGTATTACTAATTTACCATAAGTTATATTTAATACACTTTTAAAACAGTTCGTTATTTCACCACTTTTTAGAACACAGAGCAATAAATTAAAAGAGAAACAGTCCCTAAAGAGCAAGAGACTGGAAGAAAAAAAAAATGACAATCGTTTTATTCTTCAGGGGCTAACACTTCAAATACTTCTTCCACAACTGAAACGGCTCTTTCTCAATTTCAACAAGGATCTCTCTTTTTCCTATTTCAGTAAGATTCTTCTAATATGAACCTGCAAAAACAATAGTAAAAATATAAAATTAATCAGTATTAAAATCCTGTTAAAAATAGCAATACTCATCAGAACATTTTAGAAAAGTGGTCACTTTTTAAAATAAATAAAAAGTAAATTCTCTTAGCACCTCCAATAGAAAAGCAAACAATTTTATTTTGCCTTTTTATGACGAAAATGAACATTTGAGAGGTTGATTTTCTTATCCAGGCCATGTCAGAAACAGTAGTAGAATTTATTGCAGAATAGTACTGTTCATTGTTGGTAGTTACTAGACATTTTAGCATTTTACTACTTCCTCATGCATTCCTATCTTGATTAATATAATAGTATGTTTAGCTAAGTACTGAGATGCTACTTTTCTACATACATAGAAAAGACTTTATTGTTATAAATTTTAGTCTAAATTTACACATTTGTGTTTCCCCTGAAGATAAATGGAACTATTGAGTATTACCAAAACTTTCATTGTCTATTAAAGTATGATATTCGCACACATAAAATAGTGATAAATTTCTACGTGATGTATATAGAACTGATCCATGAAGATAAATGGAACTATTGAGTATTACCAAAACTTTCATTGTCTATTAACGTATGATATTCGCACACATAAAATAGTGATAAATTTCTACGTGATGTATATAGAACTGATCCTCCAATTCTTTCAAATGTTATACCCCTTTATACTTTTTGTGTACTATTTTTATTTTGGCTTAGCTATCATGATTAATACCAGAAATTCGTATGCAGAGAGGTTTTAAATTCTAGATAAATTGTATCTATAATGGTTTTCCGTATGTGGATTTTTGCATCAGTGATGAAAGCACACCCACAGCAGGTGCATAAACTGCCTGCAACACATGGCATATGGGGGAAGTACTAGGGTTTGTCCCTTTTGATATAGAATAGTTTTATTGGTGTCATACTAAAAGATTTTATAATAAATCAGATTTTATATGGATTTATACTTATGTATCTGGTGTTAGAAAATATCTAATTCATGTTTATAATGCTTTTAATTTTATAACCAGCTTTCTAAATTTTTTTACAATTGACCTTTAGGTCAAGACTATTTCATTTGAAATTTTCCATTAGCAGATAATTTTTTCAGCTATTTGAACTGTATCACTGTTTTTCTTTTTCGAAGCATGATTTTTTTTTTCTAAAGTTCATCCAATTACTTCATACTAACGTTATGAATTTGAAGGAAGCATTTTGATTTGTACTTGTCATTCTCTTGGCCGGGAAGTAGATAACTAATTTAGTCAGTTATTACATACATTTGGTGAGTTTCTCTGGAGTTCCATTATTTAAAACAATTGCTGTGAATGTGATAGACTTTTTGTTTAATATCAATGTGTTTAGAACATGTGTTCTCAACATATGTTGACAGACTTATCCAGGTTTGCTTGTTTATAATTGTCATAACCACTTCATTCAAATTACAACTGAGAATTCTTCTTTTATTGCCTATGCATTCAACTTAATTCTACTTCTAATATCCAATGTCCAACAATAAGATTCATATCATATGCAGTCCTAATCTCTCAAAAAACAGCCACACTGATGTTTATTCACTGCCAGATATCAGTACAGTGGTTAAAAGGATACTCTGGAATTAAACCTAGGTTTGAATTTCTAATCAAATAGTTAATAGTGTGTGACTATGCCTCAATTTTTCTTTTATAAAACAGAGATAGCAATGATATTTATAGGATTTCTGTAAGGATTAAATTAGATACTACTTATAAAATGCCTAGCACTATGACGTATAGTATGCACTCAAAAAATGTTAGCTGTTATTATTGGAAATATATGTTCAGAAATGCTCTGATGCCTTCCAATCAGTGTCAAAAACATTATAAAGTTTTACCCAACCACAGAACCCATTGGCTACAATAAAATAAAATAAGAATGTTGACTCTTGTGCAGAGATTATAGAACTAACACCTGTTGCTAACAGTAGTGGGATTCATACCAAATATCAATGAATGAGTAACCATCCTAAACAGCTATCACAGTCATAAGGCAGTTGGTTCTATAGTATATATAACTGTTCAAGGATTGAATCAAGTCACCTGCTGACTATAATAGTCATTCAGGAGAGTGATATAAAATTTAACCTTTGTGATTATCTGTTATAATATGACATCACTGCCTTCCAAGTTCTTGCTTGAAAGACATTTTACCAATGATACTTGGGAGTGTTTCAGTACTAGGGGTTGTATTAGTAAGAGTTCTCCAGAGAAATAGAACCAATAAGATAGATAGATGATTGATAGATAGATGATAGATAGATAGATAGATAGATAGATAGATAGATAGATAGATAGACAGATAGAATGAGATTATTATAAAGAATGGGCCCACACAATTATGGAGGCTGAGAAATCTCATGATCTGTGGTATGTAAGCTGGAGACCCAGGAAAGCTGCATTTCTAACTCTATGAGAGGCACAGAAATAGCGGAAAATTAACATTATCTCAGTTCATTCTTAGTTCATTTAACATATATTTCTTTCATTCGTGATTACATGTATTTATTTGGCTTACTCTGAATCTACTATTTTCCTTCAAATTCTCTGTAGACTGAATCAATATTTTCCGCTTTTTCCTCTTTCTATTTCCTCAGAACTTGGTGCAGTGCTCTTCAAAAGCACTTAAATATTGGTGAATAACAAAAAACGATTTGGCTAAGACCCAGCAAGGAATCAATGTGTCTTGAATGTTCTGAATAGTCCGATTTTCCGACCCTTTTTTTTTTTTTTTTGTCTTTTTCCGTGTCCGGCAACGGATCGCAACCCTCAGTGTCGCCCCCGTACCGGACCGGGACCGGCAACGGGATCGCAACCCTCGGTGCTGCTCCCGCGCCTCGCTCAGCCAGTGAGCGGGAACTGATCTGTATGTGGGATCCGAACCCTCAGCGGGAGCGCCGCCGCACTTCCCAAGTGGCGCACTATAGCAGTGCGCCACCGGGCCGGCCCACCGACCCTTTTTTTTTTTTTTTGTCTTTTTCCGTGTCCGGCAACGGATCGCAACCCTCAGTGTCGCCCCCGTACCGGACCGGGACCGGCAACGGGATCGCAACCCTCGGTGCTGCTCCCGCGCCTCGCTCAGCCAGTGAGCGGGAACTGATCTGTATGTGGGATCCGAACCCTCAGCGGGAGCGCCGCCGCACTTCCCAAGTGGCGCACTATAGCAGTGCGCCACCGGGCCGGCCCACCAACCCTTTTTTTTATTATTATTTTAATCAGGATCAAAACCTTTAAAGAATTGATACTACTCTGGCATATTTTCAGATATTGCACAGCAAATATAAATAAGTAAATCAATGAATTAACACCTTAGGACGGATAGGGGAGTTTCAGGGTCTTTCTATAAATCACAGGCAATTATGCAAACTAAGAAGTTTAGTCATTAGGACTAATCCTCTTCGTGGCCTTCTCAAATACAAAACAAAATGTAAGCACTACCTTACTTTATATCTCAATGGTAGTTGATAATGCTTATCAATGGGTGAAGTTCTCATTTATACCCAACCAAGAGACTATGTTGACCATAAAACAAATCCAAGGATTTAAAACTTCAGCAAAATGTGGCCATTGGCTTCAAAGAATCAGTTCTGGGTCTACTATACTTGGATCTGAGAGGTTTATGGGGTAGGGGATGTGTCAGAGGATTACCTCAGTTTGGGAATTAATCCCATCTAAACCCTTAACATTCTTCACGATTAGACTAATCCCTTAATGTTGTTTTGGGTGTGATGCCAAGATTTTTCATATTCAAGGCTGACTGGCTAATGAATACCAGACCACACTGACTGCCCCACAGTCTCAGTTGCTGGCCAAGCAATGGTGTATTATGGCATATGATAGACTTTCCCAGTTCCCACCCATGTTTCATCTCCTCTCTTTCTTTTCCTGCTATCCCTCCTAACAAAATTCTTGGCATCCTTCAAGATCTGGAATATCACCTCTTTTCTCAATTCCTTCAGGAATCATTTCCAAACTTTACAGTCATATGCCTATCTCTTCCCTCATTTGTTCAAATGTTTGTTCATTTAACAAATATTTATTGAGCATCTGCTATGTACCAGACACTCTTCTTGGTACTTGGTATGAAACGCAGATTAAAAACCCCTGCACCCCTGCCCTTACAGTGCCTAATTACTAATGGAAGAAGAATTCATTATTCTTTTTATGTTCGCATATTAGTTTATTATTGTACTTGTCACATTTATCACAGATAGTGGTTTACGTGTCTCTCTTGCTAGGTAGCAAGGACCAGACAACATTTATCTTTCAATTTTTATCACCAGCACTCAGGACATTGCCTGGCACTGTGATATAAGGGAAGAGGTAAAACATACTGTACAGTTTGGAGGCCCTCTATTAAATTTCAATTTGTTCAGTATTTATGTTTTAATTATGTATTGCTGCTTTAAAAACTAACCTAAAACTTAGCTGCTTAAAACAATACTTTTGTGCTGGCCAGTTAGCTCAGTTAGATTGCAGCCTTATAACACCAAGGTCACAGGTTTGTGGCCCTTACCAGCCAGCCGCCAAAAAATAAAAAATAAATAAAAATAAATTATAAAAAAAATAATAAAACAATGCTTTTATTTTGCTCACAGTGTTGTGGATCTGAAATTTTGAAAGGACTCAGCAGGGAAGTTTATCTCTGATCCACGTGGCTTCAGTTACAACTATGGTGGCTGGGGCTAGAGGATCCCCCTCCAAGATGATACTTTTATTCACATTTTTCATATCTTGTTGAGACTTGGTATCTCTCTCTGTCATATGTACACACACACTCTCTTTCTTCACATATGTTCTCATCCTCCAGGGCCTTTCTATGTAATTTTGACTTCCATAGCATGGTAGTCTCAGGATAGTCACACTTCTTACATGGTGGATGGTTTTAAAGAGGCAGAAACTATCAGGCTACTTAAGGACTACCCCAAGAATGGTCATGGCATCATTTCCACCACATTCTAATGACCAAAGAAGTCATGGAGACTGCCAGACTTAAGGAGATTGCCAGATTTAGGAGACAGAGAAACAGATACCACCTCTTGATGGAGAAGTTGCAGGTACTGCTTACAGAAGGACAGTGGAGTGAGCAATAATGTTGCCATCTATCTTAATCTGCTTGTGCTGTTTAACAAAATATCTGAGACTGCGTAACTTATAAATAATAGAGATTTATTTCTCACTTCTGAAAGCTGGAAAGTTCAAAATCAAGGCACCAGCAGATTCGGTGTCTGGTGAAGGTTCATTCTCTGTTTCCAAGATGGTACCTTGTTGCTGTGTCCTCTGAAGGGGACAAACACTGTGTCTGTCCTCACATGATAGAAGAGGAAAAGGAAATGAGCTCTGTGTCCACGCATGGCAGAAGAGATGGAAGGGCAAAACAGCCTAGCTAGTTCCCTCTATCCCTTTTATAAGGGTGTTAATACCATTCACAAGGGCAGAGCCCCCATGACCTAATCACCTCCCAAAGGTCCCACCTTCTAATAACATCACCTGGTGATTAGGTTTCAACGTGGGAATTTTGGAGGAATACATACATTCAAACCATACCACCATCTTTCAAAAATACTTTCTGACATAATTTATTATAGTTGTGTGTTATATTTAGTCATCCATAATGTGTTTAGGGGAAGCAGATGAGCATTTAAATTGTTATTGAGCAAAAAACTCCTATCTCAAAGATTCGATTTTAAAATGCTAAATGAATTCTAAAAACTTCTAATATCAATATTTTTAAAGACATCCATCAAAGTTATCAAAGGGGAATTACTAAGTTTTTAAAACTCAATATCTTTGACATCTAAATCATGCTTCTTCTAAAACTTACAAAATTTCGATTTATTTCTCAAATATGTATTTTTCATTTATGTCTAATCAACTGTGCAGTTCTTAGTTAAGATTTTTCTTGGTTCTTGGGCTGATTTAAGAACATTCCCCAAATCAGCCCCAACAGAAATAAGAAGCCCAAGCACATGTCACCTCATTTTCTAGACTCCTTTCATAATATAGTATATTATATGCCTTGATTTTTTTCCGGTGACTTGCAATCTATTGGAGAACTCAACTATTTATTAAAGGGGAACTGTCCACATAGTAGAAGGTTAAATAATTGTGTTTCCTGGGAAATTAGGGTTATGTATATCCAACTTTGGTTTTGTGAATGTATTCATAATTATGATGTTTTTCATTTAGCTCATCAGCTTTGCATTATGATTGTATGGCAAATTGTTCATTGCTCTTCATATTAAACAATGTTATAGAGCTTATAAGATTAATTCTTACTTCATACTTAAAATCATGTCTATTTGCTTTTAGTAATCCAAAGTGGCATTTATAATTTTGTTGTAATCTGAATAGTATGAGTTTATCTTAACACTACAAGCCTGCTATTATTTAAATGATTAACAGTATTAACATAAAGAAAGGTATTGCCATAATGCAGATACAGAAACTCTGGTTTATTACCTGAGGTTGAAAAGCCCTTTATTTATAATTCTCCCTGATAAAACATTCAAGTTGAAAATATACCAGATTTCCTTAGTAAACTACTGAAATGTCTCTCCAGAGACGAAAAGCTGCTAATGAAGCAGAATTGTTTAAGAATCAAATTAAGAGCTTTAACCAAAAACAGGAAATGTGTATTTGAAAATTAAATTGCAACTAAGGAGTTAGTGAAATACCCTGAAATCCTGTGCACTTGCAGTGTTATAGGATGGGCCACAGGAGCCCCACTCAGCTGATATGCCACCACCATGGCCCACTGAAGACATAACCCCGTGACGGAAGTGTCATCACTTCTAAACGTACTCATGTTTTCTGTGTGATAACATTAACAGACATTACCATAAACCTAGTCAATAATTTCACAATACTGCTTGAAAACCAAGTTTCCCACTGGTGGCTATACCATAACAGTAAAGTACATCTAAGGTGCTAGAGCTGAATTATTCTTCTTATATTGCTTTACAAAGATTTAAACAAAGTAATCAATAAGCATTTTGAATTTGCTATACATTTATTTCTAAAACTTTTCTAAATATTCAGAATAAACAAGTTGAAATTATTTAATGATATCTTGGCTCAACTAAGTGAAATCTCAGGATATCTTCTTTCTGATTAGTCTATTAAAAATAGCCCTCTTGGCATACCTAGTGCCCAGATCTTGGTTTCTAATGTCATTTCCCACTAAAAGGAATCAGACTCCTTGGAGAAATAGCTGAGTCCAGGACTGGAACAGGAAATATACAAGATAAGCCTAGAACATCTTGATAGGCCATAAAGGAAGAAAGTGCTCAAAAAATAAAATAAAATAAAATAATGATGATGATGAAGCATGTTATAAACACTCAGGAGATGCTTGAAGGACAATTTGAGCACAAAATAATTATATACACTAATAAATTGTAAACAATTCCAAAAAACTGGAATTCATGAGTTCATAACCAATAACAAATAAATAAGTAATTACACGGGGGAAAAGGGAGGATTCTAGTTTACATTACAATGGCAAATGCCAGCTAGTAAATGAGGAAGTGTAGGAGTTATAATAATCATAGTAATGATTGGAGTAGGCAAGAGTCATTAATGGATAATATATCTAGGGAGAAAATTTTGGTGACAGACAATATATTAAGCGGGTGATCAAAATAAACATCACCAGTGAAGAGTATACAGATATCATGGGACTTCAGATGAGAGAAACTGAGAAGGCCACAATATCACCCATATAGTATTCTTAGCAAAAATGCTTAATGAGAATCTAATCATAAGTTAACATAAGATAAATGCCAAATGAGGAACAAACATCTTTTTTTAAAACAGGAGACTGTACTCTTCAAAAATGTCTATGGCATAAAATACAAAGGAAAGCTGTGGAATTGTTCTGAATTTTTAAAAGACTATATAGACATGACAAATAAACACAATACTAGACCCTAGAGTGGACCCTCACCTGGAGAGGGAAAACACATTCGGTCAGTTGCCAAATTTGAAATTATATGGATGGTAGATTTGATAAAGGTATTCTATCAATGTAAAAATTACTGAAGTTGTTAAATGAACTGTAGTTATATAAGAGAATATCTTATTCTTAAGAAATATCCACCGAAGTATTAAGAGACATATATAATTTACCCTAAAATGGTTCAAAAATATGTGTGCACATGCAGAAAGAAGAGAAAGAGGCAGAAAATGAGCCAATGATAAGGCAAATATGGTAAAATAATAGTCATGAGTGAATCTGGGTAAAGAGTATAAGTATGTTATTAGAACTACACTTATTCTCGCAATTTTTCTGAAATTGTGCAATTATTTTCAAATAAAAAGGTTTTTTTTCAAAAAAAAAAAAAAAAAAAGCAGTCCTGCTGAAGAAGCATATGCAAGAAGAAGAACCGTTGTTTCCCACTGGCCAACCGCATGTAATATAGTATGCCTAAAACCATTACGTGGCAAACTAGGAATTATTGTGTGCCACATTTCTGGTGAATTTGATTCCGATAAATGTAGGAGGCAGTCTTGGTAGTTAACTAAACTTCCTTCATATCAAAGGCAATGTAGTACAGGTCATGGGATTGGGTTAACTGTAAAAAGCCTCATTCTTAAGTCCCTAGGTGATACCTGACACACTCAAGCACTAACTTTGTAGGGTTGGGTACAGAAGATAAGCAAAAAGTCACACAGTGGTTCCTTTGCATTTGGCCCAGCAGCCAAGTTTAAAAGGACAAACAGGCTGTACTGCATAGAAGGTGAAATGCTTAAATGTCAGAGCAGCATTGTTCAGACCTATCTGTATGCACAGCGACTATCATGTGTTCCAAAAAGAAGAGTACATTTCATGAAGGGAAATGAGAATAAAAGAATGTATCCTGTTTTACTATTCCCAGAAGACTCAGAAAAACTCTTTTAACAATTTAAATGTTGTTGACTTTATTGACCTATGTATTGTGTCAGTCTCAAAACCAAGGTAAAATATACAAAGTGTTTACATATTTCTCATCTGGGGCCACAACAGGGAAGCCAAATCAGCATTAGTCTTCATTTTCAAAGTAGAATCTACCTTCTAATAAGTTTCAGTACATCATTAGCAGCTATGAATCCTGACTTTTTTTTGCCTTAAATACTCTCAAATACATTTTTTTATGAAAGGCTGGTGAAAGATTTATTTCCTTTAAAAAGACATTATGCCAAATAAAACCTTTTTTGCTCCCTGACAAGATAATTTTTCTGGTGTTTTTTTTTTTCCTTTCATCTTTTTAAAGTATATTTCCTGTACAAATGAAGTTATTTAGCTGAAGGGCTGGCTGGTTAGTTCAGTTGGTTAGAGCACTATGTTATAACACCAACTGGGGTCAAGGGTTAGGATCCCCATACCACCAACCACAAAATAAATAAATAAATAAAGGAAAAAAGAATTAGCTGAAATTACTTGTAAAGTGAATTGATTATTTATTATACAATATTGACTAATTTCTTCTTTATATGTCTTTTTCAATAAATTGAGAATCTTTGGAAGATATCGAGAAGCTGTTCAAACTCAGGTGGGAATAACAGTGAGAAGTTTTGAATGACTGAAAGTTAAAGTTGTCATTAAAGAAAGGAGATGAAGAATACCAACCCTCAGGGGAGGGGAATCGCCCGCTTGGAGCAGGTGGCTCAGCACCACCACACAATCCTGGATACCCCTCAGTATCCGTCCTGAGGAACTCCTTCACTTTATAAAGTTCTTTCTTCAAAGCCATGCTTGTTTCTTTATCTTATTTTTTTTAAGGACTGAGAAGACGGCAGTTTGGTTAACTCAATGAAGCAGAGCTGGAATGGAGATGGAAGAAAAGTCAGAGCCCTAAGTTGCATTCCTCTCTCTCTTAATGTTTTAATAGTATGATTTTTTTCCCTATGGCAAGTCACTTCATTTTTTAAGGATTGTTTTCTCATATTTAACCCTTGTGAAACATAAAAAATTAAATTGTTGAAAGAGATTAAACAATTTACATGAGTTTATTTAAATAATAGGCAAATCCTGAGACACACGGATTTCAGTCAAAATTCCCACATTTTTAGTGTCTTCTTGAGAAAGTTACTTTGTCTCATTAAGTCCCAGTTTCCTAGTTAGTAAAATGGAGATAATACCAATACCTACCCCCATTATTGTGTCCTCATTTTTCCCAAGTGCTGTTATAGAGTCGTCAACACCTTTGAGGATTGTAAATTTATGTCTGTTCTTCTTACTTGCAATAACAAGCTCCTTCAAGGCAGAGATGATGTCTGTTTCAGTTCTGATTTTTATAACAGTGCTAGCCTGCAACCAACTCAAAACTTGTTTGTGTTTATTAGGCATTAACAAATGCTAAGCCAAGCTATAAGCATCCAACCTGTGTAATCTCATTCTTACATGAATGCTATCTTATTTTACCTTTGAGGTAGGGATTAATACAGCATGATCTTAATTTTACAGATGAAAAAGCAGAGGCACTAAGAAATAAAACTTGATAAAGGTTATATAGTAAGAAGTGGAGCTGGTGATTTGACTCTAGGCTGTCTTCCCAGAGAAGACGCACCCTTATCCATCTTGCGATATTACCTCTTAGGGAATGTGCAATATCTATCTATATCTATATCTATATCTATATCTATATCTATATCATCTATATCTATATCTACATATATCTTTGACTTGCTCCTGTCCTTCTAAGGCAAAAGATAAGACCACGGATATGTGTTATAACCAACAAAACAAGAGAACCTAGCTGGAGCACATGCTTATACCTTGTTCTAAGTAGAATAAAACAAAAGGGTGTTCTTCCCACTAAATTAAGTAGAGAGTAATCTTTAACCTTAAATGAGACATCTGAGCCCCAAGTGTGAAGCCACCTGTCTAATATCACTCATTTGATTAAAGTTAAACGTTCCCTTGTCCAGGAGTTCTCAAACTTTAATATGCATCAGAATTACATAGAGGGCTTGTTAAAACACAGATATGTACACTTCATTCCCAAAGTTTCTTATTCAGTACCCATAATGCTGGTCCCCATCTTCATCCAAAGCTCAATCTACAGTCCTATGCCATGTGCCTTCATGATTCCCTGGGCATTTGCTTAAAGTCACATAACATTTCATTGGCTTTTCATGCACAATCACACAAGCTGGCATCACAGATATCTGATCATGATTTTTATTTATAAATTTAAGAAATGGCATTCAACATAATCTCCAGCTACACAACAGAGGCATTTTCAATGTGTCCACCAATATTTACAGAATGATTCAGGCACTAAGGAGAGAAATACTCCCCAACATCAAAGAGAATAAAGTCTGATAGGAAAATGTGAGTTTATTTGTTTGAACCCCTTGATTTTGTTTGAGAAAGTACATCAAACTGCTCTGTGAACATGACATGAATTATATGTTATATGGATGAGCAGTATTCTGAGTAAAAAAGCAATGTGGCACTAATGGCAGAATAATGTTTCTAAGCTATAAATGATTTACCTTCCCCCAATTGTTTCCCTTTTTCCTTTCCCACATCCAAGAAGATAGTCAGATCCATTTTCAATTCACTGTACAAAAGAGAGATTGGATTGTGATGAAAAATAAAATTTCTAATCTTATTACTTTGATTTCCTAAAGCCTAATCCCTTGAGACAATGCAAGATGCTTTCAAAAGAAAAATTATGATAGTATTAGGGAGGCCTTTCTCCCAAAACTCAAAAAAGATTGCTCCAGCATGGAAAGATGCACCCTCAGGAGAAGGCTATAAGAAAGACAAAGATCAAGGGTGTGGATCCCCTTACCAGCCAGCCACCCAAAAAAAGAAAAGAAGGAAAAAAAGGAGAAGGTTATAAGAATAGAGATCCATGGGTCATGAAGAGAATAAGGCATCCCTGTGCTTTAATCCTGAGAAGATCTCTATGGACCCAGAGAAGAAATGCCTCAGAGTACTTAAGAAGATAGGCCACAGGCAGCCTCATAGATTTCCATATTGCCATGCAACTTAGAAGCTCCAGAAAGATTTGCATGCGGTAAAGCAGAGTGGAAAGTGATGGGAGTGCTGCCCAATCTGACAGGAGCCATGGGGGAGAAGTAAGTGATTAGCAACCTGGATGGGTGAATGGGAAGATACCATCACTCCATAAATGATGCCTTGATCAGATGCATCCCACTCCAATGCCTTGGACCATGTGATCTCATCTGATTCAAATACATCCCCACAAGATGTTGACCCCAGATTGACCAAGATTAATTGTCCACAGCCCTAGAAATTTGTTTGTATAGTTGTGGGCAGAGAATTATGTTCAATAACAAACTAAAACAGGAGAGCCCTAAGCCTACATACTTAATAAGGAGCCCCAAATGGTATTTACCATCCCAGGAGGAAAACATCTCCAAAGATTTTAGGAATTCTAGAAAATATTAGTAGGATCCAACATAAGAAAAATAGTTTAGGTTCTTACAGGAACCCCTACTAGATGGATTGCATTATCTGGGTCATTGACAGTTTTTCTATATGCATGTCAAAAAGTCCTTTCTATTTTACATCGATGTTTAAGATTCTGAAAATGATAGAGACATACCTAAAATTCTGAGTGGTTATTTTAAAATTAGTTTCCTTCTGATGTTTTTTCACTATTCTTCTCCATTTTCTTCCATTCCTTCCCAAGACAATACCAGGATGCAACTAATACTATACTTAGAGAATTACATATCCCAAAATTGGGTATAAAATCATATCAAGTTTTTTAATGCTTTTACTATTAAGGGCAGTGATCCAAATTCTTTATTAAAGCACATAGTAAAGTCTTATATAATCTAATATAGTCCATTTAACCTTTTAATTTTTAAAGGCTGTGAAATAAAGCTTAATCAAAAAGAAGTTGGAGGAATATTTATTTACCAAAAATGCCATTAGTATTTAGCTTTTCCTTCTGGGATACAAATAGTTTTCCTCTCTGATTTTTCAGCTAATTAGTATCTTCTGCTTGCCTACTAGAGAACTGAAAATACAGCTACTGCCAGGGCTCTCTGACATCCAGGTAGACATCTTGGGAACACTGATGAAACTGATAACAGGCCATTTTATAGGGCCTTAAAAGCTACTCAAGAAACTAACAAGGTCCATTAGACTTTCTGTCATGCATATGATGGGAAAAAATATACCACCATAAGATCCACTTGATTGTCCTGCCGTGACAGCAGTAGCTATTGTGTGCAGGAGGTTTTTGGAAGGTGGCTCCACCTTGGTGTTTATGCTCTGCTGGCTAGTGGGAGTTTCAGGTACGGCATCGTAACAGAAGGGGCTTTGTGATAGGCTATCAGTGACAAACAAGAACTACAACGTGCAGCCCAGTGGTTTGACAAGAAGGAAAAGCTCAACAAAAGGAGAATGACCTGCTTCAGTTTCCCATTTCAGTCTAACATTTATTTCTTCACACAAAGCTTAGCTTGGTGTGTTGTTGTCCAAATCACATTCAAACCTTGTATAGAGTGATGGGATTCGAGCTGAGATATTTTAAATGGATTTCTTTTCTTTGCACTCTGCTTTGAACTGCTTTTAAACCTACAGATGTTTGCCAAAGCAGTCCAAACTAAGAAGCTGAGGAAGAGAAACATGGAAAAATATGTTTCCAGATTAACATTTTATTTTTACATATATGGTGTGTTCATGTGTATGTGCATGTATTAAATATATTCTATAGGCGTAGTCTTTGCTATATATATAAATGAGGGTCTGATAAGTAAGCTTTTGTTTTGTTCTTATAAAAAAGGACTACTTTTTTATCAAAATCTACACAAACTTTCAATTCAATAAATATTTGTTGGGCACCTACTACTCAATATTACACTGCATCTTGGTGGAAGAGACAGATGCAAAGATGACAAACAACATGGTATGGTAATTTGCCCTCTGCTAAGGAAACTGAGGCATGCAGCCAAATAATTATAAGGCACAATATATTATTATCAATGCCACATTTCCTATCAGGCATTTCCAGAAGTTTCCTGTATTTCTCAACTTACCAATTTCATCTTCATACCTTCTTTCTTATGATACATGACATGATATCTTACCTGAGAAAACCCAACATGAGAAATGTCACTTCACCTGTCATTATACAAAAGTTAAAAAAAAAAGATGAAAATGTGTCAGGGAAATGATGTAGGTGCCTGCTCAAAAAGAACTTCACAGAACCTAATGGAGCATAGTCCTCAGTTTTAAAGGTAAAAAATTCAAATTTGGTGCTATACCAACATGTAATCAGCCTTTGTCTCCTTCCTAATTTCTCCCATCAATTATTCAGAATTTATTTCTTTTTTATACTCTCTTAAAAGGGAAATAAAGAAAACTAGCATGTTTTAGCCACATTCTTTATGCCAGGCACTGTGATAACGTTTTAGACAATGTGTCTCATATAATCCTTACAACAACCCTCTGAGGTCAGTATTATGATCTCTGTACAGATGAGGACACTGAGGCTCAGCAAGGTTTCACAGCTAGATAGGAGTCAAACCTATGTCTGTCTGAATACAGTGCTCTTTGTCCAGCACACTGACATTCTTTGTAAAGCTGGCTCCTTCCATTTCACAAAGTATTGGAAAGGGATTGGGAAGGATGGTAGCTACTTATGGATTGCATCGAGTATTTTGCATCTTTATTATTAACACATATTCAAGCAATTCTTTCCTAAAAAGCAGTTCTTTGCCATATTAATGTACTATCCTATATCTCCTACATCAAACCCTGCTTTCGCTGCCGAATTTCATTTTAAAAAGTAATGTATAAACCTTTTAGATTTATAGAATAACTGAGCAGATAATACATAGCCTTCTGTATACCTACCTCTTACCCCTACCACACACAGTTTCCCCTATTATTAAAATCTTGCATTAGTGTGGTTCAATTGCCACAGTTGATGAACCAATATTGCTTCATTATTATAACTATACTCCATAATTTACGTTAGGGCTCACTCTTTGTGTTCATCTATGGGTTTTGACAAATGCATGATGACTTGTTTCTATAGTTAGTTTCATACAGAATAGTTTTTAAACTAGTTTCTTTCACTTACCAACATTCATTTAAGGTTCCTCCTTGTCTCTTCATGGCTTGATAGTTCATTTCTTTTTATCGCTCTAAATTTCATTTCTTCAACAAAAGATTTTATCACTTACAATATGTCAGGCTCTGTGATGAGTACTGAGGATACAAAGATTAATAGGATACAATTCCTACCTTCAAGGATCTTACTACCTAGCACTGAAACAAAGGAACGTAAACCCAAAAAAGTGATAACATTTTATAGGTATTATAATAAAAGCCTATAGGGGTACAAAAAAAGAATTCCATTTCACTCCTGGTACAGAAAAGTCAGGAGCGGCTCCGTACAGGATTTGGTATGAGAGCTGAGGGATCAGCAAAAGCTGGGGCAGACCGCTGGGAGTCAAGCGAAAAAATTTTAGGTGGAATGGCAGAACACATTTTGAGAAAAGCAAGAAGCTCAGCCAGAAGCTGGTAGACTTGGACACAAATACGCTCAACTCTCATATCCTATCTAGCTCTTGTATTCACTCTCACTTCCTTCATGGCTCCTCTCAAATGTCACCTTATCAAAGGCCTACCCAGAACACCCCAGAGAATGAGAACACCTCACTCCTGCCTTACACACTTTTCTCCTTACCCTGCCTTCTTTTTGGCAATTAACAGCTTAAATATACTAAATGTGTGCTTGTTATTTTTTTAACATCAGAATGTATAGCTCTGTTGGCAGGGACTTCAGCTTTGTACATGTCTGGCCAATAAGCAGCCCACAATAAGTATTTGTTGAGCAACTGAATATACAAAGCAGAGTTTATCAGTGTCTGAGATCCTCCCTATAGCAGGGGAACAAAAGCACTATAAATGATGTGTTACAGTGGTGAGAACATACCTAGGGATACAAAGTGGAATGGGGAAAGGGGGATGGGGAAGGATGTCAGGGATAATTGGGGAGATAATTGGGTGGAGGACATGGGGTATAATCACAATTCATGGTAATGGACATGCTGCCAGTATGGATTTGACCATCACATCTTAGGAATGAGTGGGGACAATTTGCTTTGTACCCCATGAATATTCATAACCAATAAAAACAAAACAAAACATTAAAAAATGAATAAATAAATAAATAAATAAATGATGTGTCAACTTTTTCAGATAAACTGTGGACCACTCTAACCCTAATTTATAGATTTCCAACAAATGCTATAAAATCTATGCTATTTCTAACTCCCCATGTTCTAATGATTGTTTTATTTCTCAAAATTATATTGGAAGACAGAAAAAGGAATCTCCAGAGCTTTTGAAAAGGTCAGATAACTTTCCTGACCTTAATGTACTGCAGTTTAGACAAAAGCTTTTTTTCCAATAGTAATTCAAGGTCTAATTTAATAAATATCCCTTGATACAACTGAACATAGCATTGCACCTACTCAAAATAAGAATGTATTAAGTTAAATAATTATCCTAGAGAAAAGATGAAAATCAGTACCCAATTTCTTATTTTTATACAACACATCTAACCTTCAGGATTTAAAATTTAAAATTATCTCTTTTATGATCATACTTGGAGGGATATAACCAGTCAACTTTTGACTAAGAATGCTATACCGGTGGGGTGAGTATGAGGAAGTAACATTCTCTGAGCACTACTATGCTTCAGATAGCACTGTTCCAAGATATGGCTAAAGCCCTGAGCATTGACTGCAATGATGAAAATGATGTGGAGAAGATGATTCTGTTTTGTGGCCATAGTGATCGTTTCCATTTTGGGACAGAAATACTTCCTCCAGGGAACATTTTATGAAAAGCACTGATTTTCTTAATCCCTTGTTTTCTCAGTTCTTAGATCTTTTCTCCAATCTTTTCCTCTGTCCAACCTTATTCACCCATGCCCAGTGCCAACTTTGGACCTTGACATCACTAATATACCACAGTGTCAAGCTCCCACTTTTTTGAGATGCATTCTTTCCCTGGTCCTCCCCCTTTCCAGTTCCAATGCCAGCAATTATTCAACTGGGTGGAAAGAAGTGGAAGGTTTTCCATTCCCATCATCTCACAGTTTCATTTCTTACCTCTCCCAGTCTAGACTCTATGAATGAGTGTTATAATCAACTTGCCTTTAACTCCGTTGTCCCTCTCTCCCTCTTTCCTTACATTATACCCATTTAATTAAATTCCAACCCTGGATAAACTCACCTGTTCACCTCGTCTGCCCCCCTGCCCCAGAAGCTGAATGTTCCTGGAGAAAATCAACAACCCTGTATATTTATCTTTCTTTAAATGTATGACTACACATCTTAGATGAGCACTCCCCAGTGGCCGGGAATCCCACTACATTTCCTATTCTTTGAGACAAGTTTCAGATCTTTCTTTTCAAGCTTCCAAAACCCTCTCCCCTCTACAGCTCATGAACTCACTTCATTCTTCCCTGAGAAAAGAGTAGCAGTTAGATGGGAACACCCTCAACTTCCCACTACCAGCTTTATTAACTTATCTGCATCTACACTCACATTCTCTGCCTTCCCTTTATTACAATGAAAAAAAGTTTCCCTGTGCCAAAAAATGCCAACCCCTCCCCTCACTTTCTGGATTTTTATCTCCTCTTTCCATGTTCAAGAAATTCAAGCCTGAAATTATCCTGTGATGCTCCTTGTATCATTAGACTCTCTCTCTGTCTACTGGATCATTTCAATAAGCATAAACAAACAAACTATTCATTTTTAAAAGCCTCCTTTTGCCTTATATTTCCCGCCAGTTATTACTTCATTTTTATGGCCCCTTCACAGGAAAACTTATCAAGAAATGCCTGAATTTACTGACTTCCTTTCATCATCTCACCTTTTATCCTCAACCCAACCCAGTCAAGTTTTTCTCTCTTCCAATTCACTATAATTGTACTTGACAAAGTCACAATAATGCACATGATGTGAAACTAATCATCACTTGTCTGTCCTCATCTTAATTGACCTTGCAGCAATTTCCATCCTTCTTGAAATACTTCATTCTCTTGAATCATCCTTGTTTTCCTCCCATCAAAATGGACTGTCTTCTTAGCCTCTTTTGCTGGCTCAGTTCTGGGCCTCTTTCACTTCTTTACTATCCAGACTCTCTGCTGAGATCTCACCCAAGCCCATGGCCTTATTATTTATGTGCTACTGACTCTCCATTTTGAGTCTCTAGCCCTGACCTCCCCCAACTTTCCAAACTTGTTTCTCTCCTTGTCTTTCCTAGCTAATACAGGGCATCACATTTAAACTAGTTGCTCAAGCAAAATTCCTTAACGTCATCCTTGACTTACTTCTATCCCTTAAATCTCTTGCATCAGCTACACACATATTAAGCAAGCATCAAGTCTGGTCAACTCTACCACAAAAAATATACCATTCATCTATCCACTTCTCTTCAGTTCTGCAACTACCACCCTCCTCTGTACCACTGGTGTCTTTTGCTGATGGCACTGTAGTAACCCCTAAACTTTCTTTTTGCTTTCTCTCTGGATCCCCCAAAATCTATTCTCTGTACAGCAACCCAAGTGAACTTCCTACAATGCAAAGAAGATAATGGTAAGTCCTTTGTTGAAATGTGGCTTCCCTTTGCACTTAGAATCAATTGCAAACATTTTTTCTTGCCTAAATGGCCTTTTACGATCTATTGCAGCCTCTCTCTTCAACCTTGGTGTATCCCACCACCTCTATTCCTCACTATGATCCAGCAACTTTGGCTGGCCTTCTTTATATGCTTCATGTCCACCAAACTCCTTCCCAACTCTGAGACTTTGCAATGGCTTTTCTTCCTGCCTAGTGTGCTCTTCCACCCAGATCTTCCCACAGCTGGATCCTCCTAATCATTCAGGTCTCAGCTCAATATCAATAGATGTCATCCCTAAATTTCATAACATGAACCTCCCCTGCAGTCACTATTATCAAATTGCTATGTTTTATTTTTCTCATAGCATTTATTAGTATCTGAACTATCCTATAGTTTTAATTTACTGTCTATCCCCCACCCTCCAGAATATAAGCTTTGTGCTCTTGAAATGCTGTCTCATTTGGTCTCATATTCAACTTATTTAAAACAGTTCCTATCAAACAATAGATGGTCTGAATTATTTGCTCAATGAATAAATAAATATTTGCTCTAAGTTGTTATTATTAAACCAGATAAAATATTAAATATCAGGATGAGGTCATCATGCTCTTTCTGCCTTGGGATTTATACTTGAAATCCAGTGTATGAGTTGCAACATAAGACTTTGTACTTCAGGGGCCGGCCCGGTGGCACACTGCTACAGTGCGCCGNAAAAAAAAAAAGTCTTTGTACTTCAGGATTACCAAGAGGGATCACTGCAACAGAAACATACATCGCTGCAATAATTTTTCTACATTAAAATAAATATATACACCATTGTTTTACATACATAAAATATGTAGTTATGTATACAAATAATATACAAAATAATAAAAGTTAATCAATAAGCCTCAGTACTTGATCGTTTTTCTGTTATTTCTATCCAAATTGTAATAAATTCTCCAGAGCTATAGCAGTTTGCAGATAGACTCTAAAACCATAAAATGCCAAAGTTTTCTCAGGAAGTAACCCCCAAGACTCATAATACTACTGCCAACATGGAGCTGAAACCAAAGCAAAAGGTTTTGAAGCTAACATTTGCCTGTGTCAAGTTGACATCAAAGATATTTTGATTTTACTGTTTCAACCCCAGTATTTGCTACATGTTCCACTAAGAGTATGAGCACTTTAGTATTCTCTGCAGGCAATAGTCAGAAATATATTGAAAAATTAATATGACATTGTAATATTCCAAATACTTGATATAGAAAAAAAAGGAATTGCTCACAATTTTTCATGGATTACCTAAGAACTAACTACAATCTTTTATTCATTTTAAAATATTATACTCTAGAAAATGACAATAAATATGAAAGAAGACTAATAATTACCTAATCTGTACACAATAAAAATTTGATCTATAAATCTTACTTTAGAAATTCAACTTGGTAGAAAATTATTGAATATTTGG
>NW_007728561.1:279735-280828 GCF_000696425.1 Galeopterus variegatus
GAGGTTTCGGTGATGGGACATAATAATCTACTACATTGTATATTGACAAAATAAAAATAATTTTAAAAAAAATTATGCCCGAGGGCCTCAGCTAAGCCCCCTTGAAGTCCGCAAAGTAGCAAGCCCTCTGGGCTCCCCTAAAAAAAAAAAAAGAAAATTATTGAATAGAGATAAAATATTTACTTCTAAAACTGATATCAATTGTAACGGTTCACAACATTGTGAATACACTAAATGGCACTAAATTGTACCTTTAAATGTCTAAAACTGTAAATTTGTGTGTATTTCACCACTTTTTAAAAAAGTATTCTTCTATGTAACACAAAGTAAATAGTAGAAATCATACCAAACTTTTTAAATCATTGGGAAATGATTTCAGCCAAGACCTGAAATAAATTAACTAGTATACTGTTCCAAGTTCATTTTTAATAAAATCAACATCAATTTAAAAAAATTTGTATCAAAACCCAAAAAGAAGAAACAAACCTTCCCTATAAAATTTACACTAAAAGTACTTACACTGGTGAAAATTATTCTGAATAATAAAGTTGAAACGTAAGATATAGGACACAATTTAACCTCTAAGAAAATAATAAATAACTATTTTGGCTTACTTGAGTTTGCTTCAGAAAATATTTACATTGCAGATTTATTTATTTATTGGCATTTGATTAAATACAAAGTCAAATATTCCTAGAGTCATAATGATAGTGTCAAAACAAAGAGATCAAATAGTCCTATACCCAAATATAACTTGTTTCTCAAGCAAGAACCAGGAAAGACCTTACCTGCTTTTGCTCTTAGGTTTCCCTCCCCCAGCAACACATTCTCAATACAGCAATACAAAAGATATTTCTAAAACGTAAATCAGATTGTTTTATACTCATGCTTACTTTGCAAGGGCTTCTCTTAAATACAGAATACAAGCCAATTGTATCTGGTTTGGGAAGAATGGAAAGTAAATGTTCTTTGTTTTTCTTTCCTACGTCTACTTCGCCTTAACCCAACACTCATCCTCTTCACCATCACTACTTCAAAGAATATTCAGAAACAAAGCAATCAAAATCAATGAAATGAAGAAATCTAGTTTCAT
>NW_007728561.1:281672-301679 GCF_000696425.1 Galeopterus variegatus
AGTGTTGCATCCGCACCTCGCTCAGCCAGTGAGCGGCCGGTCTGTATGTGGGATCCGAACCGTCAGCGGGAGCGCCACCGCGCTCCCAAGCGGCGCACTGTAGCAGTGCACCACCAGGCCAGCCCAAACACCAAAATTTTAATAAATAACATACATTAAAAAATTTTTTTGAACGACTTATGCCTAACAAATAATTTATTATATCTGATGAAGAATCTGGCTGGATTTATTTTGGCAGCTTTCAGCTTTCATTTTTACAAAATTTTTTGAATTGCATTTATTCCAGTCTGATAAAACCCACCTCTTTAGAATCATGGAAGAGATGAAACCAATTACTGCTACAGTATTGTGCTGAAATGCTTCTATCCTGAAATGCTTCTAAGCTGAGTGAGCATCAACTGCTTTGGATACATAAAATAATATGTTCTTGTGCAGTAACTGAAATATGTAAGACTCTGAATTTTCACCTCTGATTTGAGTGACAGCAAATCTTAATAAAGGTTGACTCTTCAAAGCTGCCACGTCCTCACTTGCAGCATATGTATATAGTACTTTATTTTTTTATGACAAACCACAAGTGTTTCCAAGGTTTTTTATTGCTCTTTGAACTGTACAAGTAGCCACTCCTAGAAGAATGTTCTGTGTTTGCTGATACTTCTTTGAGGGCAGCTGGAATATTTTTCCTGTTTCCTTCCTGATGGAATACTATGAAAGACTGATGATAAGGCACTTGAAGAAAATTTGTGATTCCCAGGCAATGCAATCTTAGGGAATACATCCTGTTGATTTAATTTATGTAGTTTTGGGAAACAATCTATTCTTATCAATTCATTTTTCAGGTAATCTAAGCCATACTTATTTAATGAACATGCTTGGCATACAGTCTTTCCACAGGCTTAGCAGTGGTATCATCTGAGGTCAGAGTAAAATTCACTTGTGCAGATCATACACATTGTGGCCCAAGAATCCAGATGGGAGCCTTTGATTCGAGGGGTCTAACTTTCTCTTTATTTTCCGAGTCTGCCTCATCAAGACTCCTACTAGAACAGAAGGTGGTTCTTTTCTTGACATGCTCTTCTACTGACCTGGAAATTGCTTCAAGCCATTCATCCCTCTCTGTGGCAGAACTGCCTGAGAGAATGAAGCAACGTTCTACATTTTCAATCATTGATTCATTTTGGTATGCTTCTTGGGTAGGTTTTCTGATCTTCATTCCAGCCAATGAGAGCATATTGTTCAGTTTATATATCTCAGACTGCAGCAGTGTTATATATAGCAGGGCATTATTAAACAGGAAAACCAATAGGGCTGCTTGACTTTCCAAGAGAGCTTCATCGGAGTTCTGCCTTTGAGAAACACTTGTCCAATCTTCACTATTTCATGGTGTCCATTTCTACCATACTGTATTTGCATAAGTTTCTGAAAGTTGTCTCCATGCTTCTTGGTGTCATTGGCATGGTTGGCTACCTCTATAACAACAGCAAGGGCATGGGGCTGCTAAAGAACTCAAAGTAGCACTGAACCAGATTTGAGTCTGCCATTTCTTTTTTCCTCCAGTATCTCTTGTCCAGGATATGCACTCAGAAACCCAGCACTGCACATGGGGTGCAACAGAAAGAGTTCCAAAGGAAGCTCTCGATTTCTAGTCCAAGGAAGTTAAAAAGGGATCTCTACCAATGAGGGACTGGGGAAAATATTCTGGTATTTTTTTTCCCGTTTTTTCCCTTGGCCTCGGGGGCAGAAACAGTTATGGAAAATGTTCAGCAGAGCTCATAACTAAAACCCAGAATTCTAGCAAGATAACCAGGAAGGGGGAACTCTAGGAACCAGATGAGTTGAGGAGATTGAGAAGGGAAAGGAGTTCAAGAAAGTAATCCAATAGATTTGTGTATAAACTCCTGGACTTAACCCTAAACTGCACATGCATGGATCTGATCCTAAACAAAATACTGAAAGCTTTGAGACATGACTCAAGAAAGTAATCCAATAGATTTGTGTATAAACTCCTGGACTTGACCCTAAACTGCACATGCATGGATCTGATCCTAAACAAAATACTGAAAGCTTTGAGACATGAACTATAGGGTAGACAACTGCCCATATTCAGACTCTTTGTGAAAATAGGAAGGGGAATATTCCGCAGCTGATTTTGCAAGCCAAGAATTATCCTTATATCAGAACCAAACAAAGACATTACAAGAAAAGAAGACTGTGAAACAATTTCTATCATGAAGAAATAGAGAATTGAAAAATAACATAGAAAATCAACAAAACCAAAAGTTGGTTTTTTGAGTAATTCAACCAACTTGATAACTCTTCAGCTGATGAAGAAAAGAGACTCAAATTAAAATCAAGAATAAAAGTGGAGATAGTACTACATGCTTATAGAAATAAAAAGGATTGAAAGAAAATGCTATGAAAAAATTGTATGCCAATAAATTAGATAACCTATATGAAATGGACACATTCCTAAAAACATACAAACTACCAACACCAACTAAAGAAAAAAATAGAAATATGAATAGACCTACAACAAGTAAAGAGATTGAATCAGGAATCAAAAAACTTCCAACAAAGGAAAGCCCAGGAACAGATAGCTTTACTGGTAAATTCTACCAAATATTTAAAGAAGAATTAACACCAATTAACATAAATCCTTCTCAAACTTGTCCAAAACATAGTAGAGCAAGGAACACTTTCTACCTCATTCTATGAAGCTATTGTTACCCTGATACCAAAGTTAAGCAAAAGCATCACTAGAAAACTACAGACCAATATCCCTTATGAATACAGATCCAAAAATCCTCAACAAAATACTAGCAAAACAAATACAGCAGCATATTAAAAGGATTATACACAAAGATTAAGTGGGATTTATCCCAGAAATACAATGTTGATTCCACATATAAAAATCAATCAATGCAACAAACTTCATTAACAGAATGAAGGAATAAAAATCACATGATCATCTCAATAGATGCAGTAAAAGCATTTGACAAAATCTAACACTCTCTCATGATGAAAACATTCAACAAACTAGGAATTGAAGTAAATTTCCTCAACCTGACAAAAATCATCTATAAAAAAACCCACAGCTAACATCATACCTAAAGGTGAAAGACTGAATGCTTTCCCCTCAAGATCAGAAAGAAAAAAAAGAATATATACTCCTGCCACTTCTACTCAACATTGTATTAGAGGTTCTAGCCAGGACAATTAAGCAATAAAAATAAGCAAAAGGCATCCAGGTTGAAAAGGAAGAAGTAAAACCATCTCTATTCAAAGATGATATGATCTTACATATGAAATCCTTTTAGAAATCTACAAAATACCTATTAGGGCTCATGAACAAGTTCAGCAAAGTTGCAGGATTCAAGTTCAATATACAAAAATCAGTTGTGTTTCTGTATACATGAAATATCTGAAAATAAATTAAGAAAACACTTCCATTTACAGTGTTATCAAGAAGAATATAATCATAAGGAATGAATTTAACCAACGAAGTGTAAATCTTGTGCACTGAAAACTAGGAAATGTTATTGAAGGGAATTTTAAGAGACCTAAATATATGAAAGACATATGTGTCCATAAATTGGAATATTTAATATTTTTATGATGACAATATTCCTCAAATTGATCTACAGATTTAATGTAAGGCCTGTCAAAATTCCAATGACTTAATCCAATCCTCAAATTCATACAGAAATGCAAGGGTTCTAAAAAAAAATCCTAAAAAAGAAAAAGTTGAATAATTCACACTTCCCAATTTCAAAACTTATTACAAAGCTACAATAATCAAAACAGAGTGAAAACAGCATAGAATAAACATAAAAACCAATGGACTGGAGAGTCTATAAATAAAACCAAATATCTATGGCCAATTGATTATTTTTTCACGATGCTCAGATGTTGTTTAATGATTACAAAAAGTAATCAAACCATTAGCATAAAAAGAAGAAGAAAAATAGAGAAAAAAACAAATCTCAAAGCTGGAAACTAGAATTAAACCAAACATGGATTCAGTGGAAAGAACAGTCCATGACTCAGAAGGTTTCACTTATGTCTCTGCTGCTCATTTGCAAACTGTCCCATAAGCATTTTATTTTTTTTTAATTTTTATTGAATCATAATTGATTATACATATTTTGGGGGTTCAATGTTGACATATGTTGATCAAATCAATATTACTTGCATATATATTATTACAAATCATACTTATTCTTTATACATACCCCTTGTCCAATCTCTCCTCATCTCCCTCTCCCTTCCCCCTCTCCCACCTCTGATAACCCTAGATGATTTCTCTCCTTCTGAAAGAGTAATAGTTACTCTGTTGATTTGTTGCCTAGATGACCTGTCCAGTGCTGAGAGGTGTGTTCAGGTCCCCCAACATTATCATAGAGCATGCTTCTTCTGTCTCTCTGGAATAGGCTTTGTGGAGAGAGACATCCTCTTCTTTTCTTTGGTCTCTGCTGGTGACTCTCCTTGTGTCAATGCACTCCAGTGATGGTGGACCATCTGCATGGTGTTTGTGACATCTAGCTGCTTTCATGGCAGCTGTGGTTACTGTGGTGGTTGTGGTGGGCCACCCACATGAAGGTGATGTTTTTGGCATGCTCCTTACCTAGTTGATGGTGGCTCCCAGCTCTGTGCCTCAGGACCCCAGGTGGGCCCTGTCGTTCTGGCAGTGTGCCCGGTTGAGGGAGGAGGGTCCAGTCCCTGGCTCCATACCTCCAGACCCAGGTGGGCCCCAATGGGTACTCTGTTTTTTCTTTCAGTTTTGTGTTATATTGTTTGCCACTTAAACCACTTAAACTCTGTACTGGAACTAATTTGTTGTCCTTTGCTTACTTATAAGTGGGAGAACTTCCTGTGGAGACCAGTACTTGAGCTCTGTGGTTGGGCTAAATTGCTGTTTTACTGCTGATTCCCTGGGGAAGGCTTTCTGTGCAGCACCTGTTTTAATGGTTGACTTTATAGGTACTTCCAGGTTTAGTGAAATCCACTGCACTTGAGTTGTGTAGAAACACTGGTCTGGGCCTGAGTGTTTTCATCTAACTGCACTGCATGCAATTCTATATTCCTGACCATTCTCCTCTGAGTGGTCCTATGCTGATTGGAAGGCAGGTCAGCTGTCCTTGGTATGCTCCACTGTTTCCCTGGCGGGTTCATCTCCCCCTGCACCCGTGCTCCAAACACTTCCCATGGAGTGGGCTGTGCTCTGGTCCCTTGTGATGACTCACCACCTCTGAGGGCTCCTTTTTTGCACTTGCTGTGGCTCCTCAGTCCTATGTAGGTCCACAGGAACCCTATTAGTATTGCTGGCCTGAGGCCACCAAGGCCCTCTTCTCACCTGCTGCCTCCAAGCAACTTCATCTGAAGGGCACAGCTGCGGCTTTTGCCAGCTCCTGCTCCATGCACTCAGCAGCTCCAGCCTGGAAACAGCCGGGATTCAAAATGGTCAGAGCAGTTTTTTCTTTCTCTCATTGTGGCTTCTCCCACCTTCATGCACTATGTACATCTCTCCTCCTCTTCCCCGGAGCTCTAGCGGCCCCAGCTTGGCTGTCATTGCTTTTTAATAGTTGTAAATTAGTTGATTTGTGGGAGAGAGTGACTCTGGAGACCATCTATTTTGCCATCTTGACTGGAAGATGGCCAACTGATTTTTGACAAGAGTGTCAAGACCATTCAGTAAGGAGAGAATAATCTCTTCAACATATGTCTCTGGGAACTTCCCAATTTCAAAACTTATTACAAAGCTACAATAATCCTCTCAAAAAAAGCATCAGAGTAATAATCTTCATGACCTCCAATTGAGCAATAGATTCTTAGATGTGACACAGAAAGCATGAGCAACAACAAAAAGTATTTTAAACGTGGATATTATTAGTTCTTAATAATTTTTCAGTATTTCTGCATTACTATTACATATTTGCTAAGCTTAGAGGCAAATCTTGAAGAGCTGTATTTTAAAACTTTACATTTCCATTTTGATAATTCACTTTCAACACCTGAGTTCACTCACAATCTCAATGTGTTATTATTTGATTTGGGAAGTGTTCTTTTGGGTCTATGGGTGCCAAGGCATAGATTCAACTACTACATGGTAAAATTCATGATTATCCTTTAATGTGCATTGTGATATTTAATTCACACACACACACACACACACACACACACACTCACACCCCTATGATGTATAAATTACTATCCTCAATGAACAGCTATTGAAAATGGAGCCTAGACAGATAAGTTGGTTTACTCCAACAAATACCTTACAAGTGGTAAGTGGCAAGCAAGATCCAAACCTAGGTCACAGAATTCTAACTCCATTGTTTTCTCTACTTCATCACAACTCCTCTGTTTTCTGCATTATCAATGTATCTTATTGTTGAATTTGATAACAAATGTATTTGCATCATTGCAAATCTATTACCATAACAAAACAATGCAAAAAAAAAATACCTGATGGCTAATTGACCTAAATTTTATTCTTGATATAAAATATTACTAAACTTTCCTTCTATATGAGGCAAAGACTATTTTTCATATCCTAGTTGAGTACATTCATATTTATCTTGGCATTCCCCTTGCATCCATTTAATTGACTTTTTGTGCTTACAAGTGTATGATCAAAATATAAATATCACAGCAATAAAAATCTGTCATCTTATAAAAAGGGGCTTAACTGCATCCTTAATGTTGATCAAAAATATAATAGCAGGAAAAGGCTTACTTTTTGTAAATGTCGAAATTTATCTCAGTAATTGAAAGTTTTTTCTGTAAGCTCTCAACATTGATTCTGAACTATAAGTCAACAACTGAAATCTTTGTAACCAATAAACAGAGGAGACACTGTCTAAATTGAGAGAGGATAGAGGGATTGAAAGGGAAAGTAGGGTGAAAAAATAGATATATTAGATCAAACAGAAGGAGGTATATTTTTGTCCCATATTTTGAATAGCTATAACTTTGTGATCTTTTTGTTTTTTATTTCTTCCCAGTATTCAATCACATTTTCAATACAAATTATCGTATTATTTTGCAGAAACACTTTGTGTTCTTTGGTGGACTTATTCAGCTAATTAATGTTTAAAAAAAGAATTACTGAAAGCAACATTGCGAGAAATAATCTCCAAAGTGAAATTTATACACTTGAAAGCTGATTCCTACAAAAATGATTTGGCTCTATAAAAAAAGAAGCAATCCATCAGCTCCACAGACTCAGACAAGGGGCCTGATAGGATTTCTTTTTCATAGGAAATTACTGCTATGACTGATTCTTGTTAACCCCAGGGGGGAGAAAAAAACCCAGTGGCAAGGTTTAATCAGGGACTGAAACAGAATGTTCTATTGTCTGAAATGATTATCTCTGTGTAGTAGTTGAAAGACAAATTAAATGTGTTAAATCAAGTGAAATATTCATTTCCCCTCTTATTTCACCAGGCTACCTCACTTTAACTGAATTACTACTAGCTGCCTTTGCTTCCTTAATCCCCTCACATTCTGATAATTAAATATATATCCCATATCTCATTTCTTTTCAGATCCATGGTGGAACACCGTCTGCTGGTGAGAATTAATGTTGCCTGTCCTAGTATCTCTGCCTACCACAATACTCACTGCCTTGACCATTCCCTCAAACCATCCCATGCTGCAAAGGACCATGACAGGCAGAACCCCCATCATGTACACCTTTCGTAGGTTGCTTTTTCCTCCAGAGCTGTTACCACCACCACCACCCCTTCTCCCAAGCCTTTTACCAGCCCTTACAGCAGGGTGAGGACACGAGGAGGCTTTTTTGCTGGTTGTATTTATTTGTGTTCCTATGGGGGTATGACAGCTAGGTAGCAAGTTACTCATGTATCTTTCAGATGATAATGCAGGGGGAGGTCAGGGGGAGGACAGGGGGAGGACAGGGGGAGGACAGGGGGAGGACAGGGGGAGGACAGGGGGAGGACAGGGGGAGGACAGGGGGAGGACAGGGGGAGGACAGGGGGAGGACAGGGGGAGGACAGGGGGAGGACAGGGGGAGGACAGGGGGAGGACAGGGGGAGGACAGGGGGAGGACAGGGGGAGGACAGGGGGAGGACAGGGGGAGGTCAGAACCAAAGGAGTTGCCCAGCCTGGCCTCACCCCTCTTCCTGGAATATGAAGAACTGGTGGGGAATATTCCTGTGAGATTCCCCCCAGCCCAACCCCCAATTCCCTGATGCTTCCACCCTGAACTTGCATTCCCCAAATCAGGGCCTCTAGGGCAGCTCTGACAGTGGGAAGCTGAGCTTTCTCATCTCAGTGCAATTCCACTCTCCCTGCAACCCGGGAGAGTCCTAAGGGATGCTGCAAATAAGTTGTTACACCAAGAGGGGCTGCCTTACCTGTGGCCTCCTTTTCCAGGAGATGTGTTTGATTCTGATGTTTTGTACAGACTGCATTTCTACATTCCAATTTTTTTTTATCTTTCTGAGATTCTGCATTATATGATTGGGTATTAACTTAACTATAAAGACTACTCTTAAAGTTTAAAAAAAGAAAGAAAATGCAGAGACCCAAAACATTCCTGAAAGCTAAGCTTTCTGTGTTTTTCTGTTTGTTTGTTTTTGTTTTTGTTTTTTGTTTTCCCAAGTTTACTAAACCTGCAGATAGGATTTTTGAATGTCATAAATCCTTTTCCTCAATTTTCAACTGATGGTGTTCATCACATAATGCAACATGAAACCAAAATCAATACCTTGAAGATATATTTAAATAATAAATCATGACCTAGTGGTTTTTCTATAGTTAGAATAAACTATATGTTTAATTGTCATACAGCAGTTATGCACAGGCTTTGGAGCCAGCCTGCCTAAGTTCAAAATCTGCCCTGCTCCCAAAGACTGGCTATGAGATATTGAGCATAATACTTAAACTATCTTCATATATTTCCTCATTCTGTAAAATGGAGATAATAATAGTACCCTCTTCCTACTGATTCCTGCATATATTATCTCATTTAATAAGATATTACAGATAGGAAGCAGCAGAAAGTACTCATTTATGTTCATTTAATAATAATTAAATGAAATAATTCATTTAAAGTTCATAAAACATTATCTTTCATGGGGTTAAACCTCCATATGTGTTACTTGTTACAATTAATAAGAATATTATAAATAAAAATTTTTCCAACATATTATTCTTTAGTTTGTAGACACTGTGAAGCACAACATGGATTTTTAAATAATTTTTTTTAAACTTTTCTATGGCTACATATTTACTTCAGGTGAGTTCTCAGATTAGTTTTATTCATTTTTGTTTTCCTGCAGGCTCTCAGATCTCACTCCTCAGAACTTGCTCTGCTGTCATACAGCTACTATTAAAGAATGAAGCTCAAGTTAAAGACAAAATGCCTATTTTATATCATAAGTATTTATAGTAATATAAGCTAACAGGTAAGGTCTCCATGTTAACTAATGATGCTATTACCCTTGTGTTCCTCAGTTAGTATTATCTCCCATGGGATGAACTTATTGTTTGGAAAAATAAGACACCAGGTGGCTAAGACAATTTTTAAAAGAATTTCTCCTAGGTCATTCTCTCCATGCCACCACTTTTATCTTATCATCTTAGAGAAGAGACAGCCTATTTCTGCTCCCCTAATCAACTTGTAAACCCATATGCTTGAGGACACTTTACAACTGTTAGGACATTTGCTAATATACTGGTTATTTTCATGCTTTTAATGCTTCTATAATTTGCCTCTCGTTTTTGCTTAGAAAGTAGAATCAAAAAGCATTCCAATATATAAAGTAAATTTTGTTTGTCTAACATTTATATTAGCAAGATAATATTCTGTAAAATAGAAATAATCATAGACACTTTGTGTGCTTATGCTGAACTTGGTATTTCTGTCTCTGCTTAAAATTAATAGATTTAGTGAAATGATGCCATACAATGTCTGCGGTACAATGCAATGTGTTCAGAACCCATCTATTCAAATGCCTACTATGTAGGTTTAGTCTTCTTCATGAAATAAGTAGCTAATGACATCATTGTTCTTTTTTTTATACAGGTGAAATCAACATTTTCTCATCTTACCTCCTGAATACAACACTGATTACACTTTTGAAAGATATTTGCTTACAAAAATAAATGAATTCATTTTCCTCTCAATCATAGGCCAAATCTTCCTGGGAATCTTGCACTTTTTTCACTCCAACTACTCCTAGTCTTTATTCAACATTCCAGAGATAATTCACTTTGATATCATAATATCTGTGCCTGCTGACGGGAAGTTTAAAAAAAAAAAAAGACACAGAACTTCCAGTCAGAACCTTCTGTGAAACCGAATTCAAAGTTGCTCAGTTGCTACCTGAATTGAGGGATATATCATACTTATTCCTGTGTACATACATGGGATTTGTTTATTTTGATGCATAAATTATAAAAATAAGACAACTAAAGCTGAAGGTGATCATTTAAGACAAATCCTTTCTTCTAGCCCAGCTGGCTACAAGGTGTCAGGGCCAGTGCTAATCTTAGAGGTCCCTGTAGTACCTAGAGCTGCCTGGAATCATGTTTTATATTCTCACTTAAATGCTTATTTCATTTAAGTCTCACTTTCTTTCTCCCCAGGTTCACAAATTTTGCATGGCTTCCTTTGAGACCTGAAACAATATTTCTCACCAGAAGGATTATTCTTATAGAAATATATACCATGGGTTTGGGGTTTTTTATTAGCAGTTGTCTAACCTATATTCTCGTCTCTTTTTTTTTAAGGCAGTTATCCACTGCAATACTTAAATGTTTTGTATTTCACAGCCCCCCATATATAGGTACAATATTTGTGCCTAAGAATTTATTGTTACCCTTATACCCAGCAATAACAAAATAACTCTACCTGGTAGAATTCAATATGTATGTATTTCTCTCATTCACTGTGAATAGGCCTACTCTAAATGATGCTTTCTTTAATAGAACAAAGTGGGTGATGACATAAATTACAAACTGAGAGAAGTAAATTTTCTATCTGGCAAAAAAAAAATTATATCACCATTCCACTGCCTTTCTTCCTGTTAAAATTTACTATTGAAGAGAATTTTTAATTCTTGTTTCTTAGCATTAGTGAGGAGTAGAATTGTTTGTTTTTATAAATTTTAAAATCTAAAAGTAGCACGTACATTCATAAATGTAGTATTTATGTTATTTGGTTTTAATGTCATTTGTTTTTAATTTCATTTTTTGTTTTTGTTTTTGTCTTTATCTGTGAACAGCATTCAAATTTCAAAAGTGCTTCCAAAGACATTTGCCATGATGCTGGTGTCACTTTTTCTCCTTAGTTCTTTGGTGCCAGCAGAATTTTGTTATTCAAAATATGTGCATGTGTATGATAATTAATATGAAATATAAAACAATATACTTGTTGATTCTATGTATTTTCATTTTAATCTGAAAAGTGCATAGAAATATTGAAAGTACTTATATTACAGGATAGTCCCATGTTCTCAAATATTTCTTACCATAACCGTAGTTAAAACACTCATCAAGAAAATTCTGGCAAACTTAAGCCAATGTGATATTTTTCTCTATGCTATGACTTTCTCCATGTTCTGGAAAAGCGAGACAAACTAAAGATCACTATAATTTTATATGCTTTTATTAAACATATAACAATAATATCATCTAATTTTAAAAATTGAGATGTTGTAATAAAATAGTTCTGAATCATTCTGGTCTTATAAGTAAAATGGACCATGATTTTCTGATTTTCTTTAGATTTGAATAAAGTGTTACCTTGAATTTACATATAATCATCCTATGTGCATTATATCTTCATTTCCTTATTCATTCATGTTTACATTTTGTCTCATTGCATTTCTGTAAAGCTAACTAGACTGAATCCTTTCTGAAATGAGGGATGTTATGAATAAGTTAATTCAAGTGCACTTTGGAATAAATAATCACTTCTCAAATAGAAAAACAATAAAACTATGAACTGAACAGATATACTGTAATAAAGGTACAAAATATAGAACAATGTATCTTATAAATTCACATGACTGTTTCAGTAGGAATTTATGTCTGTATTTTATAAGTTGGAGTATTTTCCTTTACAGGCCTTTTAAATTGTCCGGATTCTGGCTATGCAGTGACAGGCTTCGCCCAAACTAAAACTAGGACAGTGAAAAGGAAGCTCGGCCCACTACTAATTGTGTGTGAAGTTCAGTTCTAGGCATCCTCAGTCGGATCATAATTTATGGCCACTATATTTCTGAATCCTGACATGGCAGGCAGGCAGGAAGCATCTTCAGAGCAGATGCTTCTCCCACTTCAAGGAGAGACAGCACAGTCTCCACCAAACGACCTCTTGCTCTGAGTCATGGCTCAGAATGACCAAGAGATCTCCCAAGAACAAGCAGCAGTCACATCTTTTAGTGCAAACAATAGCATTTGTTAATTTTGGCCATCAAATTTAAGGAATATATTAAGCAAAAGTAAAAGAAAATATTAAAAGTTATCAAACTTTTGGGCACATAAAATATCCTGTGGGGAGATTTTTAAATTTACTCTTCTATACATAAAAAGTTATAACTAAAGATCAGTGTGCTCCTAAAGCAAAAATACATAAACCTTGTTTTAGGAACAACTAGTCTTAGAAAGGATATAATTTATTTTCTACACCATATGAAGATTGTTGAAATCTTCCTTGACAGTACCAGTTTGGAAAATAATGAGACTGTGAAGGAAAAAAAAATTTTTCTAACTGGTAGCCATGATGGTATCTCTATACAAAAAAGAAAAAGGAAAAATAATTAAAAAGAAAAAAGAAAAGGAAAAATAACCCAAAATAAATCAATCAAGGTGTATGATTTAGCAAGGCTTTTACTGTTGAGACAAACAATTTGGAATTATTCTTTGAGAAAGTGCAATAACCATTTAAATTAATAATCACATTTATTTGACAAGTCTTACTCTGAAAATATAAATCAGCCAGCTGAGTACCATAAAAAGGCTGAGTTCTTTTTGTGTTTTTCCTTTTATTTCAACGTATTGAAGCTTGCTTGCTGTAATTAAGAAAAGGGAGGTCCCTGCTTTCAGCAAAGGATTAAAACAGTGTAAAAAGTCTTTGAAATAACTGTCAACAATCACCTTAAACCAGTGCAACATGGGTTACTGACACTTGAAACTTCCATTTCTTATAAAATCACAATCTTCAAAAGTAGTGCCTATTGGATCACTTGTCTCTAAACGCCATCAGTAAAAACAATAAGCTACATTCTCAACTCAAAGAGTTCTTTTCTTTCTTTGAATCTCACAGAACAAAAATCTAATCCACTGTGTACTCACTAGTACATCTTTTTAAATGTACATTGGGTTGTACAGAGTTTGTGCTTTGAGTTTTGGGGGGTTTTTTGTTTTTGTTTTGTTTTGTTTCTTTATCATGCCCAGTAGAGATCTCTAAGAAGAGTAACTTAGCCCTTACAACGCTACCATTTTCCAGGATGCTTGCCAAGTGAGTACTTAGGAGGATGGCCTGTGGGCTGGGAGGAGTTTGTTATCCTCTATCTCAGGACCGGACACAATCCAGGAGGCTCCCAGGAGGATAGACTCTGCTATCTGATAGTTCTTTTCCATTTCTAACTAAATAGATATCTGTAGTTTCCAAGGGGTTAATATTTCAAGTTACACCAATAAATACATTTCTTTAGCTGCTTTCTTGAGATTGGCATGTCACATTTTTATTATTTTTAGTTTCTTAGTCTCAGAAATGTTGACTCTGTAATTGATTCCTCTAATTAAAAAAGAAATGCAGATTTTCAACCCTTCATTGATACCAATTAGCACCTCCTCAATGCTTCTCTCTCTGGTTTCGAAAAGGGAGTTCCCTTCTTCACTTTGGAATTTATCATATTTATGGGGTTTTTTGGCCTTGGGAATTGTCAGATTCCTTTTACTGCCCATAATCCTGCCGACTGGGCCAACTGTAGAGCTAGGGCTGGGTTTGGAGTTCACAGACCCCCTCAAGTCCATTCACAGACTGAGTCACAAATGCTTCACATGGAAGGCTGGGTCCCCAGACCCCTCACATCCCAGGCTGGGTCACCAGACCCCTCACACACAGGTCTATGAGCTAGGTAACTGGCAAACAGGTCCTTTGGAAGCCACAGGATGGAGAGCATGGCAGCATGCAGTGGATGCCCAAGGCAGTCAACTACAGCCAGGCCATGGCCCTGCAGGTACATTAACTCCACGCACACCCACACGATTTGCTTACAAAGAGTATGCCGCACCACCCCCAACCAGATGGGCAGGTGAGGGGGCCTGATTAAATTATTCCATTTTCCCAACAATTCACCCCTTCAGGGTCCCTTGCCCTACAATCTACACATTCAGAATCTTCCACAATGTTCCCTTAGGGAGGATAAATGAATCTTACATTTATATAACCTATTGTCTGTTCAATATGCCATAAGGCTTATAGTTCTGTCCTTTTAACTATTAGCCTCGTACGTCTGATTAGTAGTCACCATTCACCACATCTTCCCATTTGTGTGATCCTCCATGGGAATCCTGCAGTCAACTGATGGGAAGTTCAACGTGCATTCAGTAGATGATCACGCCAATGTATGTGTGTACTCACTCAACCCTGGTGCAGTGCTTACAGCCAGAATGCTATGGGCGAAAAGACAGAAGGGTTATTGGCACCAATAGCGGAAGTTCTCACCCCTCTGGTAAGATACATGCCAGTTTTCCATCCTGAGAAAGGATGGTTGCAGGAATAGGTATCTTACCTGGCTTACGATACCATACATTATCTGCTAACACTGTTGGATCCATAGGTTATATATGTAACAGTATAGGGGAACTCATAATTGGCCATAATGATAATACAATCCCTTTGGAATAGAGCACTTATCTGTTCTAGGCCATGTTACCTATACTCGAGGAGGCCAGGTACTTGTCACCCAAGGTGAAACTTGCAAGTCTTCCTCTAATCCTTTTCTCCAAGGCCCTATTAAACCTACCCAGAGTATATGGGGGGCTTTTATTCTCCAAGGCCATTTCCATTGTACTGTCTGTCCCTGTTGCAAACAGGTTGCGGCCAATAAGAGAATATTTCCCTTCTTGCCATATCCTGGCTTCAAAAGCTTATCTTTAGTAGTGATTTGCAGCTGTATAGGTGCTGCAGCCCTATGCAACAGAGCTTCCACTGGAGAGGGTCTGCCCTTGCAGGGTCTCTCATTTAGAATTCTGACTGTCGGCCATAACCGCCGTGTCCACCCATTCAGGGATGGGGGATGGGTAGATAGCCTTAGTCCCTTTTTTAAAAGGCCCTGTACCATTCAATCATTCCTGCTGTCTGGGGATGATATGGCACACATAACTTCCACTGAATGGACAACTGGGAGGCCCATCTCTGAACCCCATGTCCAGTAAAGTGGGTTCTGTTGTCACTTTCTATAACTGTAGGCCGGCCATACATAGCAGCAAGGCTATTCAGTGCCTTCACAGTGTTTACTTGGTCTGGGGCGTTACAAGGCCATATGAACAGAAGACCAGTAGCTGTATCAACAGCTGTGAAGATGTATCTGAAATTCTCCGACCTTGGCAGTGGTCCGACAAAGTCCACCTTCCATCAAGTCGTGTACTGCGACACGGAAAAGAGTTACTTCTTTCTCATGCCCCAATTCCCATAATTCTTGCCCCGTGGCTTGTCCCCACAGAGGTCAGTGGCCTACCATCCACCACTGATACTTCCAAGTAGAAATCCAAAGGGTTAAACCTTTGTACACAGCCTAGCTGTCGGTACAGATGGTTAATGGCCCAGCCTCATTTTTTTATCACCATCCATACTGCTCTCAATTCAGCCCATTGACAGCTTTGCCCTGTGCCATTTTCATACCACATGGCATCTGTTAAGGGCTAGACAACAACAGCTGTCCATGATGCCAAAGGTCCCATGCTAAAACCAGCTGTATACCAAGCTTGCCCTGTGATAGGTCCAGATGATAATTTTCCAGCTGAGTCATCAGCTGATCCATCACGTTGTGAATTGAAGGCACAGCTGCATGCAAAGGAGGCACTACTTTGTTTAGTTCTTGATAATCTACAGTCATTCTCCAGGTACCATCAGGCTTTTTCATTGGCCATACCAGAGCATTAAATGGGCTATGAGCCAGACGAATAATGCCAACTTTCTCTAATTCCAATATAGTGGCACTTATCTCTGCATGTCCTCCTGGTAGACTGCGACACGGAAAAGAGTTACTTCTTTCTCATGCCCCAATTCCCATAACTCTTGCCCCTTGGCTTGTCCCCACAGAGGTCAGTGGCCTACCATCCACCACTGATACTTCCAAGTAGAAATCCAAAGGGTTAAACCTTTGTACACAGCCTAGCTGTCGGTACAGATGGTTAATGGCCCAGCCTCATTTTTTTGTCACCATCCATACTGCTCTCAATTCAGCCCATTGACAGCTTTGCCCTGTGCCATTTTCATACCACATGGCATCTGTTAAGGGCTGGACAACAACAGCTGTCCATGATGCCAAAGGTCCCATGCTAAAACCAGCTGTATACCAAGCTTGCCCTGTGATAGGTCCAGATGATAATTTTCCAGCTGAGTCATCAGCTGATCCATCACGTTGTGAATTGAAGGCACAGCTGCATGCAAAGGAGGCACTACTTTGTTTAGTTCTTGATAATCTACAGTCATTCTCCAGGTACCATCAGGCTTTTTCATTGGCCATACCAGAGCATTAAATGGGCTATGAGCCAGACGAATAATGCCAACTTTCTCTAATTCCAATATAGTGGCACTTATCTCTGCATGTCCTCCTGGTAGGCGACACTGCTTTACAGTAACTACACATCTTGGCTCGTATAACTTCGTATAATGTATCCTATACGAAGTTATTACGAGTCTTTATTCAACATTCCAGAGATAATTCACTTTGATATCATAATATCTGTGCCTGCTGACGGGAAGTTTAAAAAAAAAAAAAAGACACAGAACTTCCAGTCAGAACCTTCTGTGAAACCGAATTCAAAGTTGCTCGAGAGCAAACCATAAAGTACATCCATACCCAAGATGTATTCAGCTACGGGAGATATATATACAATATGTACATGAAGAGGTAATCTTTCTATGCCCAATGGCAAGGACACAGCTTTGACCTCCATAGCCATCTATACAAACTGTGGCCCCTGGAAACTTATCTGGATTGCCATATATCAAAGAGCAAACCATAAAGTACATCCATACCCAAGATGTATTCAGCTACGGGAGATATATATACAGTATGTACATGAAGAGGTAATCTTTCTATGCCCAATGGCAAGGACACAGCTTTGCCCTCCATAGCCATCTATACAAACTGTGGCCCCTGGAAACTTATCTGGATTGCCATATATCAGGCTGCATTCTGCACCTGTATCAACCAATGCCAAAACATGCTGCACATTTGTCCTTGACCAATATATTGCCAATTCAACATGAGGCTTCCAGTACTTGCCTGCCCCCAAAAGACGAGTACCTTAGCCTGTTCCCTAATCAAAATGGAACAGTTCATCTGCCACCTCGGTAGCAACCAAAAAGTCTTTTCAATCCACTGAGCGTACCTTGCTACCTGTTTCTGGACATCTGGTAAAATGCTGTTCAGGGCGCAATTGATGCCACAAGGCAAACAGGACCGCATTTGGCTGCTGGTCATTTTCTTCCTATCAACCCCTGCTGCAAGCAAGTCAAGCCACATCTGCTCACAGCTAGTCTTGATTGGTCCCTTTGGGATAAAAGCCTGAGCATTTCTTGGGGGCCTGGTCTTAGCCACCTTTTGGACCCCTTTTGCTTGTCTTCTGTCCTCTACTTCACCCAAGCTGGCTATCATGGTCGTTACCTCATGTATAGGATGACCAATGTATGGGGCCAGTATGGCCATCGGTGACCCAAAGGAGGTGGACGGGGCATTTTGTAGCACTATGTCTCTCACACTGCCTGTAAAATCTTCATCGTCTGGGCCACAAGTGTTCACATTAAACATGGACTGCCACATCCTCAGCTCCCAAATGATTTGGACCAGCTCAGCATACCTTTGCCATTTACTAACAATGTTGGGTAGTTCTCCAGCATTTGCCCACATGGTATGGGCAGCTGTATTCACCCAGTCCATCAAGGAGTGAATACCTCACCCTTGTGCATACCTGAGGCTATTCTGTAGCCACTGCCTCAGGGACGGGTGTATGGTAATGGAGGCTAACTTTTCCATCTCCTCACCAGAGCATACTACACTATCCACCCCTAGGTCCCATAATCACAACAGCCAAGCATCCAGGGTCTCCCCATGTTTCTGCCTGAACTGTCTTCCCAAGTCAACCAGTTCAACCTGGGTATACAGGACATAGGTGGTCAACTGGGTCACCTGTGAATCACCCACCGGTTGTTCATCTGGTCCCATAGGATGCTTGTGTTTCAATTTCTCGTGCACAACAGGTCACTCCTGGAGACACATGGTTTCCCTAAACTCACCACTGGGTTGGTCGTCTTCCCTGGTGTGAGAAGCAGGAGTGGCCAGTTGCTACACATCATCCTGCAGGACATTTTTCCATGCTTCCAACAACTCTGCTTTCTGCCACAAATCTCAATCAGTTTGCAGCATAGTTAGTAGTAGCCAGGCTCTGGTCAGCAGAAAATTGGCCACTGGGCACCACATGCTCAAGGATAGCCACATCTCCTCCCCTTCCCAAGGGGTTTTGCATTGTAGTACCTGGTCTATGCTGCCTTGCAGTACAGTGTGCAGCAACCAGATCCCAGTCAACAGGAAGGTGGCCATAGGGCAGAGCATATTCACAAGTAGCCACATTTCCTCCTTCTTCCAAGGGCTTTCGGCTCCTGTACCCGCTTAGAATCCTGTTGCAGACTACACCAATTGTCGCGCTCTTTTACCTGCCCATAATCCTTCCAACTGGGCCCATTGTCAAGCTAGGGCTGGGTCTGGAGCTCACAGACCCCGCAAGCCCATTCACAGACTGGGTCACAAACCCTTCACATGCCAGGCTGGGTCACCAGACCCCTCACAGGCCAGGCTGGGTCACCAGACCCCTCACAGGCCAGGCTGGGTCACCAGACCCCTCACAGGCCAGGCTGGGTCACCAGACCCCTCACAGGCCAGGCTGGGTCACCAGACCCCTCACAGGCCAGGCTGGGTCACCAGACCCCTCACAGGCCAGGCTGGGTCACCAGACCCCTCACAGGCCAGGCTGGGTCACCAGACCCCTCACAGGCCAGGCTGGGTCACCAGACCCCTCACAGGCCAGGCTGGGTCACCAGACCCCTCACAGGCCAGGCTGGGTCACCAGACCCCTCACAGGCCAGGCTGGGTCACCAGACCCCTCACAGGCCAGGCTGGGTCACCAGACCCCTCACAGGCCAGGCTGGGTCACCAGACCCCTCACACATCAGGCTGGGTCACCAGACCTCTCACACACAGGTCTATGAGCTAAGTAACCAGCAAACAGGTCCTTGGAAGCCGTGGGTTGGAGAGCATGGCAGTGCATGGCAGGCGCCTGAGGCAGTCAACTCCAGCCAGGCCATGGCACCGCACAGGCACACTAACTCCACCCAATCACACACACACAATCTGCTTACAAAGAATGTGCCACACACCACCCCCAACCGGATGGGAAGGTGAGGGGGCCTGATTAAATTATTACATTTTCCCAACAGGGATCCTGTTTTGTCATAGAGTTCATAGACAATGTTTTAAAATAATATATATCTTTTCTACATTTCATCAATTTAGTTTTTCCCTGGTTTATATTCTCTTTTAAAGGTCACTTTACACAACTATTACTATATTTTATGACAGCTTTCAGACAGTGCCTGAATATTATAGTGACATTTTGATTTAGGCCAAAGTTTGTAATCAATGCTGCAATAACTTGGAGCATTTTGTTTTAATACTAACGCCAGGGCCTCATCCTTACAGATCCTGATTTAATAAGTCTAGGCTGAGGCCCCAGCATCTGCAT
>NW_007728561.1:302156-310653 GCF_000696425.1 Galeopterus variegatus
GTGCCCCAGGTAATTCATTTGTGCAGCCAAGCTTAAGAACCTCTGATTTAGTCGAAGAGCTTAGAGATCTTTCCTGGAGATAGCGATTTTCAAATGACAGACAGTAAACAGCAACAATGAAGCATCACAAGCTATCCAAAAAAAAAAAATCCTTATAATAATAAGGTTTATTAATCAACTTTTTAGAGAATTTCAACTCATAGACAATCTTCCCACCACTTTATGTTTTCACTCCCAATGAGCAATGGGGCTATTACCTAGCTACCTTGTATTTCTCCTCTCCTTTATTCCCTATATTTTGGGAATTTCACAACCCATTAACAATTGAACCAATAGACAGGGACAAAAGGAAAAAGTAAGAGGGAAAAGGAGAAGAAAACTAACACTTGCTGAGCTAGACCTACCAGGAGTCAGAACTGTCCTCTTCTTTGTTTCCTTTAGTCCTTTCAGCCACTGTGAGGTATACAGTATTAAACCATTCTATGGGCAAGAAAACTGCTTCAGAATGATTGTGCAGTTTATTCTAGTATATATCACTATTATATGGTAAAGGATTCTAACCTGAGATGCTCTGGCTCCTAATTCATGTTATTTCCATTTTTCATTGGCAATGGGGAATGGGGAAAGAAAAAAACAGGGGAGGGAAATTTGAAAGAACAGTAGAAGTTTTATGATTATTTGGGGATTGGAAGCCATAGAATTTTTATACCACCATGCCCAATGAGTGCTTGATTTTACATTAGTGCAAAAGGTAAGCTGCTGCAGCAAGTTGCAAACCATGTGCAGGGGAGGGAGTTGTGTGTGTCTGTGTCCAGACAGCACAGAGGGGAAAAGCACTCTACCTGATGCTAGAGCAGCTGCAGCAGCTTCTCCAGCAGCACAGCTCTCTCTGATGCCATTGCCTAACTGGAGGGCAATCCCCAAAGACAGAGAAGGGAAACTGAAAGAGGTAGAAAAGGGGGAAGGGAGTTCTAATGTCATGTCACTCAACCACAAAACCTAGATTACTTCCAGTTAACTTGATCTACCCTTTAAAGGAAAAAAAAAAAAAACTCTTCCTCATTCTTCAATAACCCCTCCTGTTCATACAGCTCTCACTTCCCCAGATTGAAGGAGAAATTGGAGACGTTATATGCATGCATAATAGAGCCATGAGAGGCCTCCATGAATCCTGGCAATCTCATATAATCAGTATATGAAGAAAGAGAAATCTTAAATCAAACACCCATGCAGCAGTTACAATTTCTGTAAGAAGCCAGCTCCAGTGGCACAGTCTTGGAACTAGAAACTATGAGAAGTCATGCAGAGATTATACCTTATCCTGATGACAAGCTGGACAGCTTGCATGCTGTCACAGAAGAAGGAAATATGAGAAATTAACATGCAAGTATTACTAACATGTGCCTTCATGACTTGGTTGAAAATATACTGAACCTACTATGTGCTGGTGACTGTACTAGGTGCCAGGGATATAAAAGTGATTGAGCCAAATCTCTGCCTTCAAGAAACTCACTGTCTAACAGGAGAGGTGAACATATAATAGGGCATTTCAATAGAAAGCATTAATCCCACAGTAGTGGAAAGAACTAAGTACCACGGTGAACCTGAAGAGGGAGGGTGGACCAAAGCAGGGAATGCTTCACATTCTACAGCTGGGTTTTGAAAAATGAATGTTTCCCAGGTAGATACAAACACAAAGTTAATCTAGGGAAAGGGAATATGCACAGAAATAGAAAAATGAACCCACATAAAACTTCCAGGGAACTGAAAATAATTTTACCTAAGCATATATTTGACAAGATAAAATTAAGCATATGAAAGGGTGCTATAGAATAATGAAAGAAGCCCTAGGTAGCAGCCAGAAATTTTGGATTTAGGGGTTGGCTCTGATAGCTTGTAGCTGTGAGACACTCAGCAAGTCAGTCTCTTAGAGTTTCAATTTCCTCTTTTGTAAAGTAGAGATAATAATACCGGCACAAGATAATATGGAAATAGATATGGAGTACCCATCCAACTCCTGGGGAGAGTGCCTTCTGGGGAAGTAGAGTGTGAGGCTGAGACCTGAAGGATGAGAAGGTGGAATAAAATGTTCAGGCTGAGACATGAGGCAAGGCTTGGAAGTGAAGGAGAAAGCACGGCATTTTTGAAGGGTTAAATGTTTAATATGGGCCGGCCTGGTGGCGCACTGGATAGTGCTCCGCTTGGGAAGCGCGACGGCGCTCCCGCCCTAGGGTTCGGATCCCACATACAGACCGGTTCCTGCTCACTGGCTGAGCGAGGCGCGGGAGCAACACCGAGGGTTGCGATCCCGTTGCCGGTCCCAGGTCCGGTACGGGGGCAACACTGAAGGTTGCGATCCGTTGCCAGACACGGAAAAAGACAAAAGACAAAAAAAAAAAAAAAGTTTAATATGACTGGAGCATGAAGCAGCAATAGTAAAAATTGAGGCTGTAGTCTTAAGATCTTAGAAAACCGTGAGTTGGGACTTTAGCTAATGGGCTAGTGGTGGAGTATTAAAGATTTTTCATTTGTCTGTTCTTGTTTTGCTTTGATTTTAAAGAAGGAAAGTAACTGAATGAGATTAGCCCTTCATGCTACAGGTTGGAGAATTAATTGGAGGAGAATCACACTGGAGTCCAATATTTCAATGAAAGCACAGTTTCAGTCAATGAGGTAATACATGAAGGTGGATTAAACTAAGAAAGAAACGTGGGTATTTCGGTGATGGGACACAATAACTAACTACATTGTATATTGACAAAATAAAAAAAAAAGAAACGTGGGTATTTCGGTGATGGGACACAATAACTAACTACATTGTATATTGACAAAATAAAAAAAAAAGAAACGTGGGTAAATGGATTTGAGATTAATTTTGGAGAACGTGACAATTGGCTAAAGACAGGAATGAAAGAATGAAAAAAACTAAGGATAAAAATCAGTTTTCTGGTCTTAAGCAACTGGGTGGATGGTAGTGCCATTTACTGGCTAAGAAACGGAGCACTGTTTGGGAAAGAGAAGCTAGTTTGGGAAGAAGATGAAGAACTCCATTTCAAACATATTGAGTGTGAGATATCTGTAAGATGCCCAAGTAAAGCTATCCAATGGATAATTGAATATGTGAGTCTGGAACCCAAGAAAGAGATCTAAGTTGTAGATTGAGTTTCAAAAACCATATATGAGTGACACAGGGATATAAGGATTTAAACATTTAGGTATCCTTTACAGGTCTAACGCACAATTATAACACAATAATCTTATTTGCTTCTATACTTCAAGTATTATGGCTACAAATTTTGAGCTTTTTATCTGTTGTTAGTCTTTATCTTTTTTACCATAATACAGGTTTTTTAAAATATTGAACATCTAACTTTATATCAATATAAAAGGTCAAGATCTCCATGTAAATAGAATTTAGAAACCAGGATTGAATTAATTAAATACAACTGTACTTAGTTTAATATTTTTACGTCTAAATTCTGGGTTAAAATCTTCCAGTAGAAATAGTGTTCTGTAATGAGGTATCTGTGACCTCTGTATTTCTTTATCTTAAGAATTCATATTACTAAAGTAACCTATTTGTTCTTTTTAAAGATTTCCAAGTGTTAGAGTAACAGAAACTTATGAAAGAATTTACAGTCATTTACTCTAATTAAGGCTCTTCTCTCTCCCTCCTTCCCTGCACGCCATGATTGCCTGCACTCCCAAAAAACTTCTTCAGCAAGTGTCTGCTGAACTTCTCCTTGAACACCTGCAGTATAGGGCAACTCTCTTATTCCTTCCATTTATTTTGGGATATCTTTAAATGACAAAAAAAATTATTCCATATATTGATCACAAATCTACCTCTCTTCAATGTCATCCAATTGGTTCTTCTCATAGCAACAAAGGGAACAAAGTTAACCCCATTTTCTTTAGACAGCCCCTAAAGTGTGTGTGTGTGTGTGTGTGTGTGTGTGTGTGTGTGTGTGTGTGTGTCCAAACCACTTTACGACCCCACATTGCCTTGAGTGCTCTCTTGACTGAATCCTAGGATATCAATTTTCCTGTTCAAGTGTTCTCATTTATGCAATCTAAAGTTATTCTTTTGTAGTTTTTTTATAACATTGAATTAGTATTCAACAAAAATCTCCAGTTTCTTGTTTCCTTAAGGCAACATTTCAACAAGCATTTGTTTCATATGAAGATTGCTAAGGGGTATAGAGTACAAAGAGATGAATGAGAAACTAATGTTTCCAACCATGATGAAATAACAGGGACCAGAAACAACCAAAAACTCCCACCTAAAACAACTAGAAAACTATATAAAACATGTGAAACAACAGTTTTCAGACACTGGACAACAGGCAACACAGGATTTTTATCCCTAAGATTAATGAAACGAATAAGATTAGCTCTACAATTATACCAGCTTATTCGCTGGAGAAAATTTCCAGGTCCCAACACAGGAAGGAGAAAACCAAAAAGACCTAGTTGTCTCCCTAAGATGAGAGACAGTTGAGAATTTAGGGAAGTCAAGACAGATAGAATTCACAGGACAGAATTCATGCCAGACATGAGATCTGCAGGATTTCTTTGAATCTTCAGCTGAGTATTTATCAACAAACATATGTGAGGAAACTACCTGAGGACAGGTTGAAACCTTTAGAGAAGAGCAGGGAAACTATTCCAGAGCTCACTAAGAGCCAGGAACATCTTCTACCATATAACACTGGAACAAACCTTATAATACAAGGAACACTGGGCGGAGTAATTAGTAGGATAATGCCTCAGGAGTGGGGGAAAATTAGGCCTAGACTAATATCTTCTCTAGCCCAACCTATTAAAGCTTCAAAGTAAGCTTCAAAAGGATGAAACAGATTTCAAATAATTTAATTGCATTACAGAACAAAGCTCAAGAATATTTAAGAAATGTAAAAATATTCCTAGCATTCAACAAGGTAAAATGTTTGGTACCCAATTGGTTAAAATTCATAATGTCTAGCATCTAGTCAGAAATTACTAGACATACTTCTATTCAATATAGTATTGGAAGTTTTAGCCAGAGCGATTACTCAATAAAAAGAAATAAAAGGCATCCAAAATAGAAAAAAAGAAAATTATCTTTGTTTACAGATGATGTGATTGTATATGTAGAAAACCCTAAAACTTATGCCCAAAAAATCCTTTTACAACTAATAAACAAAATCAGCAAAGTGGCAAGATATAAAATCAACACACTATCTTTGTTTACAGATGATGTAATTGTATATGTAGAAAACCCTAAAACTTATGCCGAAAAAATCCTTTTACAACTAATAAACAAAATCAGCAAAGTGGCAAGATATAAAATCAACACACTAAAATCAGTTGTGTTTCTATACACTAACAATGAACAATGAGAAGAGGAAATTAAGAAAACAGTTTCATTTACAATATCATCAAAAAGAATAAAACACTTAGGAATAAACCTAACAAATGAGGTGAAATACTTGTACACTGAAGACTAAAAAACATTGCTGAAAGAAATTAAAGAAAAAGCAAATAAATGAAAAGACATTGCATGCTCACAGATTAGAAGACTTAATACTTTTAAGATGTCAACACTACAGAAAGCAATCTACAGATTTAATACAATCTCTATCAAAATCCCAGTGACATTTTTTGCAGAAATAGGAAAAAAAAACCCCAAAATTCACATGGAATCTCAAGAGACTCTGAATAGCCAAAAAATCTTGAAAAAGAAGATCAAAGTTTGAGGTCTCACACTTCTTGACTTCAAAACATATTACAAAGGTACCATAATCAAAGCAGTGTGTGATTGGCATAAAGATTATTTATAATCCAATGAAACAGAATAAAGAGTCCAGAAATAAGCCCTCACATATATGACCAAATGATCATCAACAAAGGTGCCAAGGCCACTCAAAAGGGAAAAGACAGTCTCTTCAATGAATGGTGTTGGGAAAATTAGATGCCCACCTGCAGAAGAATGAAGTTAGATCCTTATCTATCACCATACACAAAAATTAACTCAAAAGGGATTAAAGACCTAAAAATAAGACCCAAAACAATAAAACTCTTAAAAGAAAACAGAGTAGTAGCTTCATGACATTGGATTTGGCAATTATTTCTTGAATATATCACCAAAAGCACAAAAAAAACCCAAAAACAGACAAATGGGACTACATAAAATTTTAAACTTTTGTTTTAAAACTTTTGTTCATAATTAACAGAGTGAAAATGAAACATACAGAGTGAGAGAATATATTTGCAAATCACATATCTCATAAGTGATTACATCTAGAATGTATAAGGAACTTTTACAAGTCAACAACAAAAAAAATCAAATAACCTAATTAAGAAATGGGGAAAGGACTTGAACAGACATTTCTCCAAAGAAGATATACAAGGGTAACTCATGGAGTTTGTGGAAAAATAGAACTGAAAGATAATACAAATCTTTTCATTAACATTTTGAAGTACCTTCATACAAAATGGCCAACAAGCATATGAAAAGATGCTCAACTAATCATCAGATAAACGCAAATCAAAATCATGAGCTATCACCTCATACCCATTAGGAGGGCTACCATCAGAAAAAAGAAGAAGAAAAAAATAAAATAACAAGGGGATGAGGAAAAGTTGGAACATTGTTCACTGTTGGTAGGATAATAAAATGGTGCCACCACTATGGAAAACAGTATGGCAGTTCCTCAAAAAATTAAAAATATAGCTACCATATTATTCAGCAATTTTACTTCTGGGTATATATCCAAAAGAATTGAAAGTAGGATCTCAAAAAGATATCTGTACATCCATGTTCATGGCAGTACTATTTTCAATAGCCAAAAGGTGAAAGCAACTCAAATGTCCATCAACAGGTAGATAAATAAACAAAATCTGGTGTGTGTGTGTGTGTGTGTGTGTTTATGTGTGTGTGTGTGTATAGGATAGAATACTTTGCAGCCTTAACAAGGAAGGAAACCTGTCGCATGTGTGTGTGTATGTGTGTGTGTGTATAGGATAGAATACTTTGCAGCCTTAACAAGGAAGGAAACCTGTCGCATATCACAGTGGATGAACCTTGAAGACATTATGTTAAGCAAAATAAGCCAGTCACAAAAGGACAAGTAGTGTATGATTCTACTTTTATGAGGTATGTAAAGTAGTCATACACTTAAATATAGAAAGTGACCAGTGGTGTTACCAGGGGCTGGGGGGAATGAACTAGAGAGAGTTGTTTTTAACGGGTATTGAGTTTCAGTTCTGCAAGATTAAAATGTTCTGGAGATCAGTTGCGCAGTAGTATAAATATACTTAACACCACTAAACTGTAACAATGGTTAAGATGGTAAATTTTATATGTGTTTTTTACCACAATAAAAAAAACAGGCATGTAAATAATGAGAAAAGTATAACTTATAATGGTGAAAGAGATCAATCAATAGAAACAAAGCTTGTGACACAGAGGGCAAATTTAGTAGATAAGGACATTTAAAAAGTTACGATAACTATCTGTTCAAAAAGTTAGAAAAAAGCATGAGCATGTAAAGATATGGAAAATATTAAAAAGACCCAAATTGAACTTCTAGAAATGAAAAATGTAATGACTGTGATGAAATATACAATATACATGAAAAAAGCTACAACAAAGCACTTATCACATTGCTTAAAATTAGTGATTAAATGAAAATGGCAGAATAGAGAGTACCCAGCATCACTCTCCCCCACAACTGATCAATTTATAGCTATTAAAAAACAAAGACTTCCACCCTGGGAATGCTGGAGTGCTGGGGAAAAGGAGAGACCCTCAAAGTTCATGAAGGCAGGAGAAGTCACAGAGAGAGGGAAAAGAAACCACTCCAACTGTTTCAAGTTCCAGCCACTACAGTGCCAGCCCTGTGAGAGGCGGGAAGAAGCTGCATCACACAGAGCAGGAACCAGCAAAAGCCACAGCTAAGCCCTTTGCATGAAGTTGCCTGGAGTCTGCAGAGGAAAAGAGGGCCTGGGAGTGCACCATATCAGCCCATAGGCCAATGAGATCACTGACAGGGTTCCCATGGACCCACATAAGAGTGAGAGCTGCAGCCAACTGAAGACAGGAAACATCCAGAGGCCAGTGAGTCATCAAGAAGGACCCACACACAGCCCACCCCATGGGAAGCTTTTGGAGTACAGGAGGGAGGCAGGCTCACCAGGAGAATATTGGGGTGCAGAATGGGCAACTGATCTGCTTTCCAATAGGCACAAGCCCACTCACTACAGATTAGTTAGGGCCATAGAACCGATAGGCATAAGCCCACTCACTAAAGACTAGTTAGGGCCATAGAACCGATAGGCATAAGCCCACTCACTAAAGACTAGTTAGGGCCATAGAACTGCAGAGCGTGCAGTTTGCTGGAAAGACTCACTCCCAAGCTAGAATATCCATACAGACCAGGTATATGTGACCTTACAAGACCTGGCAGTGATTAAAAGGCCAATAATTAAAATCTGGTCTGCCCAAAAAGCCTTC